>NW_009592957.1:12426-12638 GCF_000690535.1 Cariama cristata | reverse complement strand
TGACTGCCTGCAGTGTCCCCGGGCAGTGGATGGGCGCAGGGCGGCTGGGGGGCTGAGCGATGCCTGCGTGAGTGGAAATGGCAATGCCCTGTGGTGAAGCAGCTGTAATAGACTTTCCTGCTGTGAGTGAGGGAGCCCTTAATAAGAATTGAAGGCTTATTCTTGCTGTGGGATACAGTTCAAAAGCCAGCATGGGTTGTCATGGGGTCTTG
>NW_009592957.1:12209-12414 GCF_000690535.1 Cariama cristata | reverse complement strand
GGGGAAGCAGAGGAGGGGGTGCCCTGTCCCCTTGTCATTGGCCCTTTGGCTGTTTGTTGGAACAAGGAAGGGGTTAGTGGAAAGGCCCCGAAGGCTGGCTAACTGCATGTTTGTGTCTGGCGATGGGTGGAGGGATGTGCTGGTGTCCTGGTTAGCTTGGCCGCGACACCCAGCAGCACCAGCCTGTTTAATGTGGCTGGGAAAG
>NW_009592957.1:0-11964 GCF_000690535.1 Cariama cristata | reverse complement strand
GAGGCCGAGGGCGCAGCGTGCAGCCTGTCCTCCATCTCGCTCTGTCAGCAGCGGTGCCCCAGCTCGGCTCCAGAGGGTGGCTCGCAGGTCCCCTCCATCCCCAGCAAATGGGGCTTTGCTTCTGCGGTGCTCCCTCCCTTCAGATGTCCTCCTACCAGGCTGTGTCGCTGGGCTGCTTTGTCCTGGAAATGCCGTGAGTCCGGGGTCCTCAAGTGCTGGCGAGCTGTGGCAGGCACACGGGGGGAGCAGCGAGAGGTGAGTTGGAGCGGCGGCTGGGATGAAGCACACAATTTGTGAGGAAAAACTGTCAGGATTGTATTTGAGGATGAAACTTGAGCATGGATGTGCCTGCAGGAGGGGAGAAGAAGGAGCAGTGCTGAGAAATGAAGGCCTAAAAAAAATGGTGGGGTACATGTGGAAACAGGCAGGTGGAGGCAGGAGTGTGAGGTAAAGCCCTTGAGCCAGCCAGGCAGGCAAACACTGCCACAGAGCTGCCAAAAACAGAGCCAGGCAGCTTCAGTGCCCTTTGCAGGGGCTCAGCAGAGCGATTTGTCTCAGAGTTGGTAGGGTCCCGTGTGGGTTTGGGAGGCCGTGCTGCTCTGCAAAATGGAGCAGGCTTCAAACCATCTCTGTCGTACCTGCGGCAGCTGTCTGCGAGCTGTCAACTGCACACCAAGGGTGCTAAGAAAGTGTCGATGAAAACAAAAGCACAATAAGGACACCCAAGTCAGTTGGTATAAAGTGGGAAAAAATAAAAGAGGGAAAAGAAATGCAACCAGGAGAGGGAGAGTGTGTTATTTCTATTGGAGTGGCACTGCTTCCACAGCATATACGGGAAATGGATGCACTCCTGTGGCACTTGGGGATCATCAGTCTCTGGAGACCTTTTTTTCTTTTCCTTTTCTTTTTTCCCTCCAGTTAATTTCACAGAAAAGGTCATGGCCTGACATGGTCATACCCTGCTCAGCCTTTCCCTGATCAAGCAGATTGTGGATCGTTCTGCTTTCAGGACCGTATGCTCAGGGCCTCAGTTTGACTCCAGTCCACCTGCTTGTTATTCATACTGGCAAAAACTGTTCTCTGCACTTTTGCCTGAAGTTAGGTTGTGATTTTTCTTGTTTTCAGAGTGATTTCCCTCTCTCCTGATATAATTTAGACAGGGAAATGTAATCAGTCAATCAGCATAGTAATTGCCTGTTTAGCATTGATGACAGTTGAGAGATTGCCTTGCATTTAACAAGCTCTCTCTGGTGGAAACCAAGCTCAGAGTTCAGCACCTTCTGACTCCAGGGATCCACTCCCTGGGGGAGAGTGGACATGTGGCTCTTTTTTGGGGGATAAAAGGGGAAGAGCAGTGCGGTTTAATTTGTATTGCTTCTTGTATTGGTGTGGTGTCCTTGAGAAGAATGGGAGTGATGGGACTTTGTGGGATCATGGCTGGCTGCTTGGCTAGCACATGATCATAGGAAATATTTCCAGGAGAAATCATGGTAGGATCATGGTCAATTGATGTGTCGGGATACTCGGAGATTTAAAGGTGATATTTGCTCATCTTTGGCAAGGTAGCGTGGGAGAGGTCATCCAGAATTTCAGCTGATAGGGAACGTGTTGCAAACTCTTTCTCGAATGTGTCTCTGAAGGGGAGGACCAGTGCACTGAAACGAAGGGTGAGAATGGCTTTCCTGTAGGACATGTAGAAGTCAAGTAGTAACATCAGTTGGTAA
The DNA here is from genome assembly GCF_000690535.1 of Cariama cristata. Lineage (NCBI taxonomy): Eukaryota > Metazoa > Chordata > Aves > Cariamiformes > Cariamidae > Cariama > Cariama cristata. The sequence continues at coordinate 10,240 of NW_009592957.1, read as the reverse complement.
GCAGGCGATGAAGATGAAGGTTCAGTTATGCTTCCTGTGATATTATTTTCAAAGTCACTGACTTTTTCAGGTAGCAATAACCTAGTGGGTTTTGGTCAACCTACTTTTCTCGTCCATCTGCATAACATCTTGCTGTCTGGCAGATGTTTACAGCACTGTCCCAGAGTCCCTTTTCAACAAGCAGTAATCCAGATAAATGGCAGTTCCTGCAGAGAAGCCATTTCAAATCGTTGGTCAGTGAACCACATAGTTCTGCTTCTGTAAAACCACTACTTCTGCTAGTTGCAGTGCTAAGAAACATGCTAAAAATGTATGGCTTTGTCCCTTCCCCCCTTTTCCCTTGACAGCGGCTGTGTGGTGATCCCAGACAGTTAACTTACACTGCCATTATCAGCGGGAGCTGGCTGGTAGTGTTCAGCAACCACCAAAACCTCATACATTTTTCCAACAATTTGATTTCAGAAGTTCTCCCAACAACAAAGTAACAATAAAACATGAAATCAACAAACACTGCTTGAGATCATGACAGAAAAAATAAAATAACGAAAAGGTCGGTAAGTGGCATTAAAATGTAAAATCTGAGAGCACATTAAACCAAACAAGTTTTTGGACAGAAAACATTGGTGGATTTGGGCACACCAGAAACCTGAGCTCCAGTCCAGCAGCCTACAGTTGACTGTGTCCAATTAAACCGGGGCATGTCTCGTTGGTAAGCAGTTCTCAGTAATACCAGTATGAGTGGTTTTATGTGTCTCATTCCCACACATGTGATGTGCTCTACCAGCGTAAGGTTTCTAAGATGTCTGAGCTCTTCCACACTGGTGGAAGCTGTCCAGTTCCCCTCTCCTTCACCAGTTCAGGCAATTGGTTGATCCTTGCATGGCAGTGAGCTGTTTTGCGAAACCTGTGTCAGTTGTGCCAGCACAAGATAGTCTCCTCCCCTGCGATTTTTTTTTTTTTTTTTTAATGTGAAATGAGGGTGTTAATTCCTTCTACCATTCTCCATTTCCTGATCTGAATGGATGTTGAAATAGTTGTGCTGCCACAACTTGCAGCAGGGAGCATACAGTGGCATGAGGCTGGGCATGAGGTGGGCAGTAGAGGAAAGGGAGAGAGCGTGACAGGAACTGCTGTAAGCCACTGTTACTGCCAAACACGTCACATCATCGAACCACAGCCTAAGTGCTACTGAAAGATTCGGTAAATATTCAACAGCAGAAATATGTCCATTGTGAATTAAATCAAAAAGAAAGTAGTTAATGCAGATTTGGACATCCGGTGGGAGGGTGTCTGTAGCTTGCTGCAGAATTGCTCTTAACAATTGGATGTTTTTCTGCTTATTGTTCAGACTTCCAGTGGAAGCTTGATATTTGTCTTCTGAAACCTGTTTAAAGACAGCTTTTGACTATTTAACACCTTAAAAAAATGTATTTGCATCGCAGTCTAAAGAGAGGAGATAAGCACATCTTAAACTATTTAGTGTCATTTAAAAGGCAGCTGATGAGGATTTTACTGTGGGACTTTCCATGTTGCTATGGTCACTGGGGTATTGCGTACATAATGTACATCATTAGGTACTGTATAGAAACTAGGAAAAGATATGGCTCTGGAAATTAACACTGAAACGCTATGTCTAAACAAGCCAAGAAGAAAAGCATAAACCTTGTCAGGTCCCTTTTTTGAAGACATTAGAGCCCTGGGTTGCATAAGAAATGAGTTGCCAGGTTTCCTACCTTGCTGGCTCCTGGTCTGATCAACTAGGGCACTTGCTCTCTCCTGCCCATCTCCAAAAGCTCTCCATGAACACCAGATTGCAGAGCAGGTGCTATGTGACTCTCCAGCAAGGCAGTGGACTGCATTTGCTTGTGTTTTGCAGCAGTGGCTCATCTGTGTTATAATTTAAGTAGGTTCCTTGTTCCTTGCGAAGGTTTAAAACACCCCCCTCCTGCCCCAAATCAAAACCCCACCCTGTGTCTTTATCCATCCAGTTTTCTGTACTGTGAAGTAGTCGGCATCACGCTGCATGGCAGTATGGAGCCATGTGTTGCCAGAAGGCTGGCAGGTATTTTTAGCATAGCCTGTTTGGCAAAGGAAAGAGAAAAGTGTCCCTCTTTCCCCCCTGAAAAGAGCAAGTACTGCAGGCTATGGTGTGGTTGTATGGTGTTCCACTTGGTTTTTAGAGTCTTATTGGGGTAACTGGTTGCCTTCACCTATTGTTTGTAAAGAAATGTTTAATGCATGGGTGCTCCAGTTGCCACAGCTGTCTTAGCTTTTGCCTTTCCCTGTCTGTCTCTCCCTATTTTTTCCTCTCTTTGTCTCAAATTAGCGCCACAATTAAAGTGTGAAGCCTGCTGGCAGCTAACTAGTAATTACTGTACAATGAAAGAGAGGAACATCTGTCAAAGCTAGGACAAGATAACAGCTGTAATTGATTGCCACATCATGGAGCTTGACCACCAGCAGATGGCTGGGGCCAGTTTTTAATAACTGAGCACAGCAGTGGTCCCAGGGATTTGGTGTGACTCTTCTGAGGTGACTGTGAATTACACCTGTTCAGAACCAGCCATGCAAGGCTCCGTCCTTTTGCTTCCTTGGTTTGATTTTGCTTACTTATTTTCAAATCCACGCTCACCTCTGAAGCCATACCACAGAGCAGCATATGCCACTGCTCTCACTAGGCAGGGAGAGGCAGGGAAGAACGAGTGAGGCGCGGGAGCTGGAAGCGATGGCTCGATGGGAATTGGCAACGCTTGGCGCTCTGCGGCACAGGAAGCGCCTCCAGTCACTGAGGCACTTGCGAAGAAGCACAGAAGCAAGTTCAAATTCATTGCAAAACAGAGGGATCCCTTCAGAGGCAAGCTTTTAAAAAAGCAGATGAAGGGGGGAGCCACTTACTGCAGAACATGGGGCTCTTGCGTCAGAATTAAATTGCTCTGAGTACTTGCCCTGTGATTGTAGAGTTTGGTCCTCCATCCTCTCCCCCCTCGCCCCCCCAATTCACAGCTCCTGCTCTCATCTCCTTTGTTGTATCTCCATGGCAGAGCTGACAGGAAGAGGTCTGAGTTTCTTACAGCATCGCAATTCGTAAAACCTGCAGACTAAGACTAACTGAGAAACGGTCATTGTTTCCGCTACAATGTTGGCCCTCTGTTTGATTGCATTGTTAGAGCATGTTTGTGGCACATTCTCTCCTACACCAGCAATGTTGCTGAAGAGGTAGAGAATGAATAATCTGTAGAGAAAGTTAGCATTTTTGTTACACATAATGGCACTTGCTTTGTGGTAGCAATGAGATAAGGCCTGAGGAATCAGATCTGTCCTTATTCTGCAGTTTTTCTTTTCTAGTCACATACATATATACAGAAAGCACATGGGATTTTTCTTTTCCAGTGTCTTCAAACCCAAAGGAGTAAGTGTTGTGTGGCAGAGGGGCTGGGGGAATTTTCTGTTGTTTTCCATGAGAAAGCAGAATGTCTCAATGTAAATGAATTGCGGAGACTGGATGTGAATCCCAAACTCTGCAGAGAGCCTGAAAAGCTGCTGCCATTCAGCTCTCCTGGTGTTCAGTCGTAGGGTTAATTGTTAAACAATTAGTGCTGCATTTCAAAGGCAGTAAGACAAATTAGCTCAGGTATCATGAGCAGCTTCACCTTGCACTCTACCCTCCTCCCATCCTTGCAGTGACTCCGTTGGACAGAGCTTCCTGGGTTATTGTGTAAAACAGCAGCTTGTTTTAAACAGTGCAATCTGTCATTAATTCAGCTAATAAATCACGGCATAAGAACAAGAGTCTTGCAAGATTAACATCTACAATCAATTGGGAATTACAACATTGGCTTTCATAGGCAAAGCTGATCGTTAAGTCATGGAAAATTTATTACCTTACAAATCTGCTTATAGAAAGTGTTGACTTGAAGCCTTTATAGATTGTACTTGTTATTATCAGATATTCACAGTTTTTTGATGAAAGGTTAAATAACTACAGTTGTTGTGCTCTGCGTTTTCATTGAATTACAAAAAGCAATGGGCAATTTTCTAGGGTAGACTGAAATTTTTGCAGAAGAATTCTATTCAAGTACACAGTTCTTGTGAATCGCAATCCTTTTAACATGACAATACCTATGTTAAATGTCAGAGGAGGCCAAAACCATCTTGTTAAGTGTTCAAACAAATCTTCAAACCGTTTTTGCTGGTGCAAACTGAAGTGAGATATGTTATTTTTCCTTTGTCTGCAATGGGAGAATTCTGTTGGAGCTGTAACACCACCATTGTCAAGGCTTTCATATCCTGTAAAAAGAAAGTCTGTGAAAGTTTCCTGTTAAGAAAAACACTCGATATTTCTGCAAAGTAAAACATGGTCCAAAGAACATACGGTACAGTGAGTCCTGGATCTGTTGTGTTAGTTTGGAGCTTTCTCCATCCCTAAAAGTAAGCACCTGCTTAAGTGAGAACAGGGATTCTGCACCTTAAGTATCAGCGTAATTTCTGTTCAAAAGAACCAGAAGGTGACAGGACAGTGTGTACGTGATACTAGATTCTTGTGATGTGGAGAACATGCAGTCTTAAATTTAATGGAAGGTGCTACTGGATATTCCAGTGGCAGCTCACCCTGAATGAGACTGAACAGTCGAATCCTGGAGATAACTAACAAAGTTTCTGTTGTTGTTCTTTTTTGTTTGGTTTTGGTTTTGTTGTGTTTTTGGTGGTGTTGGTTTTTTTTTTTGGCTGGAGTGTTTCTGAAATGCAGAACAGCTATCTAAAGGATCCTAACCCAAGTGTTGGTATCTGTCTTAACCTGATTTGGGAAGATCTCTCCTTTTTTATATATATAGAGAGAGTATGTTGTCTGTTGCTGTATAACCACCCCATTTTTCAGTAACAGAAGAGCTGCAGATCAAACTGGAAGCTGGCACAAAGGCAGCAGTCAGTGAATTAGACGCTCGGCGTTTTAGGTGCAGGATCTGGAGCCCAGCTTGGTGGAGGCTGAGGGCAGGAGAGGAGGTGATGTCAGCATCTGGGGCGCCTGCCAGTTTGGTGCCATTCATGCTGCACGCCGGCCTCGCAGCCGTGCTGGCAGCGGTCTCCAGAGAGAGTGCAAGAAAGTGAAGAAATGGAGGGGGAGGGCAGAGGATGCAGGGAAAATAGCTTTGAAAAAAGAGAGAAGAAAGAGCAAATGCAGGAATCGATAAATGAAGAAGAGTGTTTTTGTTGTGTGGACAGGGTACAGTACGAACTGGTACTATTGGAAGCTCTCATGCAGCTTCAGAAATCAATTCCCCATCCCTTCACCCCTCTGCCGTGTTGGTGGCACCTCGGGGTTAGTGTCCTTTGCATTTATATGCATTCCAGAGTGGTGGAGACGGCAGCAGCCAGCACACTTGACATGGAGAGCCCCTTTGTGCTCCTGAGCAGCAGGTCAGCGAGTGAGCAGAGTTTGAATAAGCAGCCCTTGTGTCTTCATATGTCTCTCTGATCCCTTGAACAAAACCAGCATACGAAAGGCAGTAAGGCAACGTGAAGGCCTCCTAAATGTCACCATAATGTCAGCAGCACTGGGAGCAGAGCAACCTCCAAAGAGCAGAAAGCTTTGTAATATTTATAGAAACAGAATTTGTTAAAAATACATTTGCCTGTTACAGTTCAACCTTTTGGAGTCCTCACTCCCTTCAACTCTGGGAGTGGGTGGTGAGTTGAGAGTCTCTGCATGTGTTTCAGGCTGGGTTTAAGTTGTTGCAGTCAGTTTGGTATCCTAGCAAATGCTAGAAATCTGAAGAGTTTGATAATTTTGTAGACCAGGAACAGTCAGGGTCCTTCTACCAAAAGAGCTCAAAGTCTTTTTAAATAAGCCTTTGCCACCTTTCTGCACATAAACATGAAGGGTCTCTGGACCAGTTTTGCATTTGCAAAACAAGGACAAATGTGGTGCAAAGCAGATAGTGACTTGCCTCCTACCATATAATGAGTCAGTGGCAATGCGTGGCATACCTGGCACCCTGTCCCTGGAATACCCTGTTTTGTCTCTTGGTAGCTTGGACTCTGGAACTGACTGCCGAGAACAAAGTAGATCTGTCTGCCTGTTTTTGCAGAGCCTGCTGCCTTTAGCTGCACCATCATTGTGGTATGTCTTGTCACCATGATCACAGGCGTGTAATGCTTTTACAGCATTACAAAATGGACCTGGAAAACAACCAGGAAATGGAGTGAGAGCTGTGAAATTATCCTAGATAAACCTGTGTCTTGTCCCGTGTTGCACAGGAATCCCAGTGATGGCTCTGCGGCTCTGCTGTTCCACGCTGCTCGTCAAACAGCAGTGGTGGCTGGCAGCAGGCAGTGAGGCAGTGTCCGTGACCCAAACGGTCAACAGTGTTTCCTTGCACAGCCCCAGCCTGTTCAAACAACTGGGAGATCTGGTCCATGTGTTGTGGGGAGCAACTTTTGCTGTTAATGCTGTTGAAAGCACTGCCACTTAAGAGCATGAGGCTGGATCATCACCCAGACCAGTCAACTGAAGTCACAGGCTCCTATGGAACAGAAAAATTATTTCCTTCAGCAAGGAAGAATTGCTGTTTCCCCTCTTGGTTGTTTATTTTTTTCCTTGCTCTTGATTTCTTGCCCTGTTCCTAAGGGTCAGTGCTTCTTCAGCTTAGGGGAGAACCCTCTTTAACGTGGTCAGTCAGCACCACATCCAGGACTGTTCAAAAGACAAATTGCTGCTGAACAAATGCTCTGAATCTCTCTCCTTTCCCTCGCCCTTCACTTATTCCAGCTCTTAGTTGCTTAAATTCCTGATGCTTCTGGCAAGGAGGAGGCTGGAAGATGTATTGATTTCTGATTTCCAGCTTGGTGCTACAGAAACGTGGGCTTGCTGTTCCCATTTACCTGGGCTTTGTTTCAGTGAGGTGGAAAAAATATCTGCAATCCTACTAAGCTAGGCAGCTGCTGTGTTTTAGAGGACAATGTAAGGCTAGATATCATATATTCCATTGGGGGAGTAGGAAATCATTCTTTTGTTCCACATGTTTGACATTACACAACATTTCCTGGTACCAGATTTGCTACTGTGCTGCCCACCTCTCACCGATGTCGTCTTGTGTGTAGCAAGAAGCACACTGGTAGAGCAAAGCACTTACTGCCCCTACTTGCTCAAACCACATGTTTTGCAAAGGCATTTTCTCTCTCCTTCCCCACTGTTCTAAGCAGGAAATTTCCAACAGAACATGTAACAGCTCCTGCTTGTTTCCCTTCCCTGCATATTAAAGTCATTGAAAAAGTCAACACTTTAATATTGTGGACTGAAAACTGCCAGAGCTCAGGTGCAGAACCAAACCCTGTTGATGCGTTGCTATCACAGCAGGCAATCCCAAAATCTGGGGCAAGGCAGCTGGCCAAAGGTGGTAACCACATGAGCCATCCTGGGTCCCAGTTACATCTGCCGTTGTTTGTGGGTTAAGACAGTAATGTCTTGTCTTTACATTCCTTGCCCCTCTCACCATCACTGCTCACAGGGGAGCTGAAAACCCAACTGAGTGAGTGTGGCTTTGTTTTACTTGCCTGGGATGGAGGCAGAGTGAATGGATGGAGCTCTGCTGCTTAGTGGATTAATAATATTTCTCAGCAGTTAGTGGGGCTTTGATTACAGTGGCTTTTTTTTTTTTTAATGACCACTTGACTGCAGGTGGTGGAAGATGGCTTTAAAATCTCCTTTTAAAATTACTTTCAGACTACACAGAGAAATATAAGATTGTACTTTTTCCCCTTCAACAGAGCTCTAGCAGTGCTATGTTACCTGCTTGTGGCACGTAGAAATACATGCACCATTTTGATATCTCTTATCAGTCTCTCCTTGTACGTTTTTTCCCTGTGGGCAACTAAATTACTCTGGAGGGAGGAGGAGGAGGACGATTAGCAAAACGAGTGTTTATCCATCTTAATTAGTGCTCTGTTGACAGAAATTATTTTGAGTATTTGCTGCACGGTAGTTACTGTTCATGTAAATCTTTTTTTTTTACTTGAATTGACATGTTTATTTCTTGCTCTAAGTTATTGGTGTGACTTAGCACAGCTGGCTACTGATTTCTCTTTGCGACCAGACACTTGCTGATTTTTTTGGTCACTCATTTGCCCTCCATTTGCCTACAGGGTTCCTGGAGGCAGTACTTACGGTACAGACTGTGACAGTTTGAAGCAGGGGAGCTGAGCTCTGGGAAGAAGCAGATGACATGTTTATTTCTTGCTCTAAGTTATTGGTGTGACTTAGCACAGCTGGCTACTGATTTCTCTTTGCGACCAGACACTTGCTGATTTTTTTGGTCACTCATTTGCCCTCCATTTGCCTACAGGGTTCCTGGAGGCAGTACTTACGGTACAGACTGTGACAGTTTGAAGCAGGGGAGCTGAGCTCTGGGAAGAAGCAGAGGTCACCTGTTTGGTCACTCATTTGCCCTCCATTTGCCTGCAGGCTTCCTGGAGGCAGTACTTACAGTACAGACTGTGACAGTTTGAAGCAGTGGAGCTGAGCTCTGGGAAGAAGCAGGGGTCACCTGTTTTTGGAGCACCCACAGTAGAGGATTGGAGCTGCAATGCAGCCCTTGATTATGACCATAGTGTGACTACCCAGGGTGGCTGCAGTAGGGCTTCAAAGAAAGAAGGTGGCAGGGTATGTTGTTTGCAGAACTAAACAAGGACCCGTTTTGTGTCAGGGCCTCAACTCTATATGTTATCAGAAGGTAGAAAAGAGGTGATGGATAGAAGGGCTTGAATGCTGAGCAAAGGCACTCCTTGGTTTCACAGGTTTTTTTTTTTGAAGTTTGCACTAACTTGGTCCATTAATCCTCTGATGTACATGGGAAGTTTTGTAGTAAAAGCTCAGCTATTCTACAGCTTGGAGAGGAAGTAAAATATCTCATGGGCTTTGAAGGGATTTGTGTATTTGTTTGGAACTTGTATTATGTAAAAACAATCTAGCTCTTCTAGCCCATAACTTTCTGGAATGGGTGCTCAAAAACTGATGTGGAGTTCAGTGGGGGACTGATTTCTTCAAGAGCAGTATGCATTAAGGTACGGTATGCATCGATGTCCAATGCTGAGCATGCTGGTGCTCGTAAATATCTCCTCTTCACGAGCTAGAGATAGTGTTCAGTCTCTGCAAAAGGTCTTGTGTTGTGGTTGTGTACAATTGTGCACGAAAGGAAATGGAAATTCGTAACATGATGCAATGTTAATGTGTAAAGAGGTAATTTTCGCCATATGCTTAAGAGAAAGTGTCCGTGTAGCGTCATCCTGGGTCTAAGTTGTCCTGGTGGTCACTAGTGGCTTGCTTAATCTCAGGCCTTTATTTTTTTCTAACTCTAAAGTGAAAACAACACATGGGCATGGAGGTGGAAGGTTGCCGTCACTAATACTTGCAGACTGCCTTGAAATCCTTACATGGAGGATACTATAATAGATGGTCTTTTAGTGGCATTTTGTGGTATCGCACTAACAACTTCTGATGACAATCTCTGCCTGTCCTGTTCTCTCTCATTTCTCTGCTCTCTGCCTTGAGTTTTTAAAGAAATGTAGCAGGACCATTTCAGTTTTGAACCGAACTTTTCAAATCTAGTGTGAAAAAAAGCCTGCCTCTGTGGTTTACTGACTCCTTGGGTAATGTCCCTTTAAAGCAGCAGCTGCTGCCAAGGTCTGGATGCTGTGGTCACTAAATCATTTAGAGCGGTGCTGTAGCTGAGGGCTTCCAGCTTCGCCTTTTGTTACTGGCACACAGTGGGACCTGGAAGAGAGCCAGGGCTGCAGGCGCCTATTGTGCAGGAAAGCCGCACATCTGCAGTAGAAGATGAAAACTGGATGTCAGCTGCCTGAGCAAAACTTCTCAAAAGTGGTGTGGTAAGGCCCTGAAAAGGGGGCCGGCAGGTTTGGTGGGTTTTTGTTTTGTTTTGTGTGGGTTTTTTTTGTTTTTTTTTTTCTTTTTTTTTTTCTCCCTTCGTGGTGCAGCCAGGCTGTTCTGGCGTGTTTTGAATCCTGATCTGTTTCTGTGTTTTTAAGCTCTACCTTTCATTTTGGTGGAGGGGATGGTGGTGGTAAGAGAAGCGTGGCCAGAATCTTTATAACTGTAATAGACTGCAACAAAAGGTCTATTCACTTCTTGATGAACCAGGGATTTACGTGCATTAGTCCGCACTCTATACAGAGAGGGGAAGACTGCCCAAAGAATGGAGAAAATTCCTCTATTCTGTGCACCCCTCCC
>NW_009592956.1:0-37230 GCF_000690535.1 Cariama cristata | reverse complement strand
AGGGACCTGTTGGCTGAAGAGCCGCGGTTTGACATCTCCCATCATGAGATTTTCCTGCTGTGCCCACCCCTCTCGGCGCTCCTGCAGCTCACGGTCGTGCTGCCGGGCGGCCGAGTGAAATTCCCGGGAGGTTTGACAAACGGTGGGTGCTGAGGCCGGCAGATCTGTAACAATATTCCCTTTCCATCCTTCAGAAAGGGCAGATTTAATTCCTTGTTGCCCAATGGTGTTTCATTACTCTTTAAAAATAGGTAATATTTATTACTAGTGAAATAATTAATGTTTTCCTATCACATCACCTAGAGTTAATTTAGATTTCGGTAACATACGAAGCTGTAAAAGAGCCTTTGGCGTTAGAAAGGCTGAGAAGGAGCATCAGTGCTTTCGTGACCTCTGCCCTGCGGAGCAAAATGTGAGGGAAAACAGGTCTCTAACTCCATGTTTCTCAGCACTGCTGTATTCTTTTTTCTCTTTGTTTCTGGCTGGTACCAGCCAGCACCAACATGCAAGCGATGACATCGCCAGGCAGATGTGCTGGGTTTATCAGTGCCTGTGTTATACTTGTGGTGCTGGCTGGGTGTCCATTGCATGTGGCATATTTGAAACTGAAATTTCCCAAATGCATCTCTGGAACCCAGTAGACTGTGATGTTAGATGTTTTGCCACTGAAAGTGGTGGGCTGTGGAGGAGGACATCACAAGGGTGAGGGTGATGGGGAAGGCCATTGTGGTGGCCTGCTGCAGTTCAACACTGGAAACTTTGCTACTACGGATTTCATTTTAGTAGCATGCATTGATAGTTACTTAGCAGCAGCTAGACTAAGTCACAGCAGGTAGATAAGACATTCCTTTTCCTCCTCAAATGCTCCGTGCTCTTCGTAGTGTCAACTGGATCTGTGCAAGAACATATCAACTGCCAGTGCATGTTTTGTGTTTCATACCTTATATGTTTCTAGAACCCAGCTGCTGCCCACAAAGGCCATGGAGAAGAGGCTGGAAGCCAAGTTCAGCATTAGCGCCCGATTTCTGTTGCGATATTGCCTGGGAAGACCTGCAAGGGAGCTGAGAAGTCTGCAGCTGTTCTACCTGTGTGCTTGCCTGTGTGCCTTGTGCTCCTCAGCAGGTGATTATTCTGTTCTCTCTGGGACTGTATCTATATTTTTTATTATGTTTGTCTCTTTCACTTGTTAAAAATATTCTGAGAGGAAACTGAAATTATTTGCTGCTCGACATTGGAGCTGGTTTAAAAACCAAACCAAACCCCACCCTTAGTAGTTGTCAAAAGGGTAGGAGAGATGTGGGGCATGAAGGGGTCCCTCCCTTATAATGCTGTCTTGTTCTGATAACCAACTGCTATTTTGAGTAAGCAAGTGGTCAGCAGCAGGGTGTCTGTCTGTCCCATAGCTCTTCACACGCGGTGCTGGCATTCAGGCCTGTATCTCATAAAGAGCTTTCTCTGAGCTGAGAATCTTTTCTTTTGCAAAAGGATCAAGTGATAATCTGGAAAATAATTTCATCTAAGGAATACTCAAAACAAGTTGGGAAGGCAGGAATGTTTTTTTTAGTCCTCAAATGTTTAACAGTCTCCCCAAACTCAGTCTGTCAATAATCTGTATTTGCCTACAGGCAATTATTATGTTTGGTTTTTTATTTCCTGTTCAAACTTGAGTAACCAACCACCTGCTCAAGTAAATAATCAAGTTAGTGGCTTCTATGGAAGTTTCCATATAATGGATTATGTTTGGGTTTGGTTTTTTTTTAAAGTTCAGATTCTGATTTTTCAGAGACACTTGTTAAGTTCCTGTGAGTGTTTTGAGGCCACATCTTCACCAAGAGGTGGTATTTTTCCCATGTGTGCATGTAGCATTCACCAGATCCTAGTTAAGAAAGTTTATGGGCCATTTTTTCCCCCTCTTTGTTCAAGTTGCAGTGAATTATAGGTTCGAGGCAGTGGTGACCTCCGTATATATCAACCCGTGTGACAGCTGCCAGCAGCTTTCTTTTTACTGGAAGGTTGGTATGCCTTGGTGGTGGCAAGACTTGAAAAGGGGGTTGTTTTGCTTTGTTTCTCAGTTATGTGGACATGTTTAGGCTGCTGCAGCATCTCATTTCACTGGCCCTTCCTGGATGCTTACCAGGATGCTTGATTAAGCTAATGAGCTGTGTGCCCTTAGTCAGCTAATTTAGAACCTGGAAAGACCTATCTGTATTCCTGGTCCTAGCAAAGGGTTCTCAGCACTGTGTGTTTGGATGGTGTGTCAGGTGGGTCGTGTGTTTCCTTGTAGACTGGGCTTCCTGTGTAGTGTTTCCTGTCTCCAGTAATATCTTAGAAGTCTAGAGCTAGAGCTGCGAATCCTATCTCGCTCTTAGAGGATGTTCTGGACAGTACTGCTGTGTTTGAGGGCTGGTCTGCTTGGGAGAGTTAGAACCATGAGGACCGATGTGTATGTGGAAATAAATACAATTATGTATGACATAGTTATCCTGATGTGGATGCTTTTTCCGTTGTAGGGTTTTTGTTCTTTTGGTCTTGTTTGTGTCACTTAGGCAGCAGAGTTTGTTAAACTAAGGAGTAATTATGGCTGCCTAGAAATGGGTGGGATCACGTGGAGTTACACAAGAGGAACTATGTTGACATAATTGGTTACATGTGACAGATTTAAAAGGCCTACAGAGTCAAGACTTTAATCATTAATCTGATATCAGGAGGGATTAACTGCCTGAGCAAGTCTCTGAACCTGAGCTTATTAATAGAAACTGTTCTTGTCCATTCCATTCCCCTGCTGTTCAGCAAAGCTGTGAGCTGCATCACCGGGACAGGAACTCCCAAGTTCCTGAGAAGAGCAGTGGTTTTTTTTTTCCTACTGATATACTAGGGAAGAAAGAAATTACAAAAACAACATTAAGAAGTGACTAAGCACTGTGCAGGTGTTTTGTGATTTGTGTTGTGCTAGACTGGGTAGGCTGCTGGGGCTTAGGAGGGAGCTTGTCCTCAGGGATGCTCCTGCTGACGAGTTTCTTGTGCTTTTCTCTGAAGCTGCTGGCCTTGATGCTGTCAGTGGCTGGATTTCTGGCCTGCAGATCTGACCTGGCCTATGAGTTCGTGTATGTGACTGCCCTGTGTGTTGCATAGGGTGCAGCGCAAGGAAGTGGAAGGGACTGAACAGGCTGCTCTCTCAGTAAGCACGAGTTAGTAACTCTGCTGGTACTCACAGCTGCCTTCTCTCATCTGGTGCAGGTCTGTGTCCACCTAGTGCAGGTGCTGCACCAGATTCTGTGGAGGTCCCTGTTTGCAAGACTGCAAGTAGCAATGTGTGGCTTCTCATCACAACAATTTGTTGGACCCACAGTGTGTTCCTGCAGGACTCTCAGGAAGGAAGTGTTTTGTGAACAGGCTGGGTGGATGTTCCTGGCAGAAAATTTTTCATCTTTCCAGAAATGAAACGGAAGTGTAGACTGAGGAGCTCTGCTTTCTGCCATGGCACTTAGTTATCTGAATGTGTGATGCCCACCAAAGACCATGGGACTTACTTAGATGAAAATCAGTATGGTTCTGTGGAAAATGTACATCTTGAACACTGGGCTGACATTTTGTGAGTTACCTGTTCGCTTCTATCATTCTGAGAGTGAACTGAGCTTTAAGCTATCGATGTACAGCGATTCAGAAACCATATTGGCTAATTTCAAATAAATGTGTCCTAGGCGGGCATTAGCAGAATTCTGGAAATGAAATCTGGCCAAAATATAATTAAAATCTCTGCATCTTGGTTTAGCAGTGGGTTAATAGAGAAGCAGAATGCTCTCAGCATGGTAGTGTTGTGTCATCTGGGCTAAGTCATGGCTCTGGCATACCTAGGAGATACTTATGGGGATTCAAGTTTTACATTTTAGATGATGAATAAGTATAATACTTGTGTTATGTAGTGATTTTTCACAAGGGATATCTTCCCTGGGAACACTTTTCTCTTAAATATTCCCCATTCTATTTGTGCCCCAGTTCTAAGCCTGTTACTAGAAAGCTGCTGCTGAATTTCACTGGGTTCTGTATTGAGCCTTAACTTGAGTGGTATGTATGAGCCAGGGCTGACATCTGAGGAGAGGTGGATGAGCAGTGGTCGAGGAGAAGCGATTTTAGGGATGTGGGAAGCAGCACATTTCCCTTTTGCACAGGATATATTTGGGACAGTGCTTCACCTTTAACAGAAAGTGGATTTTTTTTTTTTTAGGCTAAACTGAGTCTGAAATGGGTAAGATCTTCTTGAAAATCACGGCAATAGTGTTATTCTTCCATGTGTTACTTGTTTCTCTAAGTCTGGAGTGTACCTTTTGTGTGTATACGCCCCCCCATACTCTGTCCTAATTCCAGGCCCATCAGGTTAGTGCCAGGTGCTCGTCCCTGCCTGTGTGCACAGTCGTGTCAGGGTGACTGTTGGTCCAAGCACTTCGGAGTGTGATAAGGTTGGTTGTTGCCCCAGGCGAACAGGCTGCCCGTCTGCTTGCTCTCGAAGGAAGTGCCGTGAGTTGATGAAGTGTGACAAGGATGGTGATGATTTTAAAGGTGCTGATGTCAACTTCTCTCTCTGTTGAACATATGCAAAGTTTCACTTGCACGTTGCAGTTGGACGTTGCTCGAGTGACGACCTTCCTCACGTTTTGCACAGTTGTGGGTTCAGACACCCACAGGGAGCTCTGTTCCCCCATAACATGGTTGCAGATCTTGAGTGTATTCTGTTGTGGCTGATGCTAGCTTTCTGGAGCCTTGTCTTCAAACTGCCTTTGCTGAGCTGGCTTCACAATAAGCTGTAAATAATGCTTTTGTTTCCTGTTCTTTGATGTCTCAAAACCAAACTTTTCCTCATGGTGGTGTGAGTTCCCTTCTTGGGTTGAAATTCTTGGTGTAGCAAGAGATTTCACACAAAAGGTATGTCAATATGACCATTGTCCTTCATTTTAAACAAGTGGCTAATCCATTCTGGGTGAGAAAGTCATTGTATGTGGATACCTTTAATGATCAGGAGCGCAAAAGCTGTTACACGTACTGTGGTGTTTGGGATAACTGAATTACAATGACATACATCCTTCATCTTCCCTACTTGCTTTCTTTAGTCATACAAGGTTATCCAGGTCATGCAAGGTTATAAAAGTGCTATGACTTTCCCCTTCCTCCTGCACATGGGGAGCGGGATAGCACTTTGATATCACTAACTTTGGGTATTAGCTGTGATTCAGAAGTTCAGAGTTCCTTGCCATCTCAGTAGTGTGAAGTTAAGTGCCTTTGTGGCTGGAGTTTGAAGTCTGGAAGTCAAATGCTTCAAGTAGCCTAAAGCAGCCAGAGTGGACAGAAGACGTATGTGTCCATCTGTACTGTCCTAGCCTCACAGAGTTTTCCAGGATTGGTGCTTCAGAAGGCTGAGTTTGACCACTGCTTGTGAGCTCCAGACTTGATCAGAAAAATACCTCTCCCTCTGCACTTCCGTGTCGTGGCTAGCACTTGGAAGGCTTCCTGCTACGTGAGCCTGCCGTGGCTCAGCAGGGCTGTTGGAGTTGTGCTGGGCAGCGGGGACCTTGCATGATTTCTTCCAAGAATCATAAAATGCACTGCAGTGCCATCACCAAATTACTTTTATTTGGTGGATGAGACAGGGAGATCTGTGTGGTCTTTTTCCTGTGCCTCAACATATTCCATCTTTAATGTGTTTGTAACTTGGAAGTGACAGGAGAAATGGGGTGAGAATTCTTCTCAGGGGAGACGGACAGATGGATCAGTAGCCTCTACATCCATGCCTATTAATTTGTTTAGTTCCCACTGTAGTGACCGTGGGTATAATACAACATGAAGTCTGTATTCATTCAGAGTTTCTGGAATAGTAATGTATTACTGAAATTTTCTTTATATGCTGTCAAGAAATGGGGATTAGGGTATTGTAATTTAAATTCAGACTTCTTTATTTTAAAGGGGAAAAAAGTTTCCCATTTGTGTTGTGTTCAATAACTCCATTCTTGACAGGCAGGGAGCCAGATCTGGAGCATATTGTCCAGCTGCGCTACTCAGAGTCCAGTGACATAGTTTGTAAAGTAATCTTACAGTGACCTATTATCCCTTGGATGCGGAACACAGCACAGTGTAACAGTTCCATAGGTCATTAGTCTATTTTTAGGGAGTCCTTAATCTGCAGAGCTCTGAATTTTGGAAGCCTTTAAGCCATTGATCCCTGCAAACACTAATTTTTCATGCTAAGGAAAAAAAAAACCAACGTATACAAAGCGGTTGCTGCTTTACCACTGATCTGAGATCTGAAGTAACCTGACTCTTAAAAAAAAAAAAAAGTTTGACATAATTTCTGTTGTAGAAAGCACTATGATAGAGCGGGTGGCGAGGGTGGGCCTTGCAGACCTCTGTACTAGAAGATGTAACAGCTTCTCCAGTGGAGCAATTCCAGTCCATATAAGTGACCGACCTCAAACATCGGCATGGAAGAGGAAAACATGCCTTCGTACTATGAACCAAGCCAGTGTCACTGTTTCCAGAGTTCTCCTTCAAGGCAAACTGTGAGGAGAGAGGCAGTGCTCTTTACTGTTTGCAGTAAGAAACTGCACTCAGGATTCCTGGGTTCAGTTTCTGACTCTTACCTTGCTGTGTAACCTCAACCTCTCTGTTCAGTCTGTGCCTTACAGTCTTCTCTGAAACAGAAACAGTTCTGTTTTCACTTCTTTTGCTGTAGGTGGCTTTAGCTCTATCACTATCAAAAAGGGTGGTGGTTCCTTTGGTAGGAGGTGCAGATTGTTGCTTAAAATCTTGTGTAAGTACTGGATACTGAGGCCAGGTATAGATTCTGACAAGCCCCCATTTTGCTGTCCTGTACCCTCTCCCACATTACTCCTGTGCCCTAAATTCATCTTGACAACAGTGATAAGGATCTATTGTCCACTGCTTTAAAGGATTGAGAATTGTCTTTGTCTTCCCTCCCCTTTCCCAGATGCAAACTGGAACAGATCTAACTGTGAGCCAGGGAAGATCCTGTTTGGTGGCCGCTTGAGATCGTGGAAAGATCACCATTTACAACTTCTGGAAGGATTTCATACTGTACGGTCCTGTCAGACTGCTTGCTGCCAGAGCCCCACCTGTGATGCCTTTTGGTTCTTGGAAAATATGTGCATCCAGGTGAACTGCACTGTGCCTGGCATGTGTCAGGCAAACAGAACAGGCTTTTCTGACTCTGTTTTAGTGTTTTTAAAGAAATCAAAAAGCACAGAGCACTTATTAAAGTTTCAAATAGAAGGTGATGTGAAGACTCAGTTTCACAAGTGGTTAGACTGGGGTGTCCCTGTCCAGAGGAAAAACAGACTGCGGAGGTCATTCCAGAAGTGGAGCTTGGCAGGTAACAGGGTGGAACTCCTGAAAAGGGATATGACAGCGAGCCCCAGTGGTGAGGCTGCAGCCAGAGCATCAGACAGCAAATCTAGAGGCAGCCGAAGTGAAGCAGAGCGCTTGAAGGATCAAGTACTGAGGCGCTTAGTGGCAGACAGGCCTGTTCCTGAAGACCATCCAAATCAAAAGAAAGACTCACTGAAAAATGGACAGAATCCAAGAGAGCAGAAAACCAAAAGCCCGTTCCCTCCTAAAAGCAATAATGTGAACAGATCAAGTGATACAGACGGTGTTGGCTTGCCACAGGTAAGTGTGATTGCTGGGGCTGAAATGGGGCTGCCTTGGATAGCTGTCACCCTCCTGCTCAGTCTTGCTTTATGTAGACTTTGACTTAAAACTGCTTAAGTGATGCCTTTCTGAATGCCTGTTTTCAGCCCCTTGTCAACAAGGCAAGGCCAAGGGTTGGGGTTTTTTGTTTGATTTTTTGGGGGTAGAGGTTTGTGTTGTTCCCTTCCCCCCCCCCCCCCCACCCGCACACACCCCCCCCCCCATCCCTTCTTCCTAGCTGGGATAAACTGTCTTTGGGAAGGTGAGGGGAGATGGAGATCATGATAATGCTTATCCTTTGTATAATCACGCAGCGTACTTGCCAGATGAGAAAGAAAGGTGAGATGTGATGTCAGTGGAAAGTGCCTGGGAGTTGAAAACTGTTACCTGTAAAAGTACCTTTTTAGATCCTCAAAAGAAAATAGGCTGTTTTCCTTTGAGTGCTGAATTGGAGTGGTTAAATACGTTATTTTATAGACTTATGTGTAGAGTTTCCAGTGTACTGTCATATCAGCCTGCTTGCTTGAGTTGGCATCTTAAGGCCAACTTTTTTGTTCTGTTTTTCAAGACTGCTTCAGATCTCAAATCCACAAAAGCTTAGATTGGCACTGGTTGAATGAAACCAGTTTAGTCTCTGCTCCAAACATGTACAATGTTAAGCTGGTAAGTCTAGGTGTTAAAGAGAAATTGGCATGTTTGAATTGTTAAATGATGTTTGTATTTTTAAATCTGCAAATAGTTTTTTGAGCCTTATCATACAAAAAGCCCATGCACTCATGATGGTGAAACAGAAAGAATTCTACTTTGTGAAACTGTTCCTTAAATACCTTTTGCTGTGTTTCTAGCATTTGGCACCGTTGAAGCCTGATGCCTTTTCCTGTAGTTACATTCTTCTTCTGGAAGCTTGACTGAATTTGTTTCTCTCCCTTGTGTTCGGATCTTGGTTGCAGGTAGGGCTGTGGCTGGTTTGAACCACCACCCTGCAGAGCAGGATGTGGAGAGCAGCCAAGGGACACTGCTCAGAGCTCCAGCGCAGCCCCGGTGACGCGTGGAATCGTGCACTAAAACTTTACAAATGTTTGATTTTCCAGAACCCCACAGCATTTAGGGCTGACTCAAGATCTCAGCTTTCTCTCTCCGCTGCAGTACTGCAGCATTTCCACCCGGCCTGTTCTTTCCTTCTCCTAATACTTGAGATTTACACAGTGACCCCATTCTCTCAGTTGTTATGCATGCAATGTCTGGGGAGATTTCCTCGCAGCCAGTCTTAAATGTCTTCTGTCGCTCTTAAGTAGTATTTGTTACAGCTCCCTGTTTGCAGTGTTGCATTCTGCATTGTCACGTTATTAGTGTTCAGTGCCTGTCCAGTAAACTGCACGCAAGTATTAAATTACATGGATTAATTGGCTTCTGAATATTGCTGGGTATCCAGGATTTCCCATCTTTAGGAAGTGCTCCCGTTGTCTTTAAGGTGCACTGTTGGATGTATGCTGGGGAAAGGTTTTTCTTCCCCTTACTGGTTTTTGCTAGGAGGAAGGTCTGTATCTCTTGACAAAACGCAGGTTCATCAAAATAAAAACTTCGTACTAACATATATTGTCTGTGGTGGAATTCCTGGCAGTCATGTTTTTGAGGTTTAGGGTAGAGTTTTTTGAGGAGGAGAAAGAATTAAAAAAATCCACCTTAACAGGAATCTTGAGCTGACGCTGGTTCTACCCAGCCCTGGGCTAATTCCTTGATTATTGAACCATCCAACTTTTACCTGCAAAATAGAAGGCAAACTATGCAGCTGTCCTTGCATTTCTGATCTGAGAGCAGTTTAATTTAGGCCAAGGATATAACATTCAAGGCTGTGTACTTGGGACATGGCCAGCCTTTGCAGGAGGGAGATGCTAAACCAGGGAATTTTCCAAGCTGGGCTGGTTATGGGCCAAAATAAGTAGTGCTACACACATGCTGAAATCAGCATGGGCTAGATTTGGTCCGGTACATGGAGCACATGGCCTCAGCAGCAGAGTGCTGTGCATTTAATACTGTATTATTTAAGAAAATTTGGCAGGTGGGCTGGAAGGTGAGGAGAATACTGGATCATTACTGCATGCAAAGCAGTTCATACCTGGGAGCATCAAACGTCTGAAGTGGGAAAGGACATATGAGGTCAAAGTGGCTCTTTAACTCCTCTCTAAAAGGGGAGAAAGAAACTAGTGTGCATATTCTCCTCTTCTGTTGATGACCATTGAATGTCTGGAAGGCGAATCTTTTCCTAGAGACTCAGGGAGAAGTCCAGTGGCAGTTTTAGGAAAACATTCTCACTCAGTTTTAATTTTCCCCTTGCAGTTCTGATAGCTCCATAGCCATCTGCAATGTCATTTGCTAATGTGCAGCTAGCATTAATTTGTGGTTTTACTGTATCTATGCCATGGAACTAGAGATGGGTGAAGGAGGGTGTACCAGGGTAAACCACAGTGCACCCTTAACTAAGGAAGAGAAATTTGTGCTTTGCCATTAAAATGAGTGACATTTTCCAGGCACCAATTTTTTTCTACCTTATTGTAGAAATACTTGTCAGTTTTAAAATATAGCGATGATTTAATAGCCAATCGGGAGAAGTATTTAAGTGCAGCGCTGCTGATGAGAAGGGCTGCCGCAGCATTGCAGCAGCTCTGCAGGCAGACTGGGAAGGCTGCAGCCTGTGAAGTGGCGTTGTCACAGCAGGGCCAGAGAGCTCATTCCTGCACTTGCAGTTCTGGCTACCGCTGGCCCTCGCAAGCCCAGTGTTTGACTCTTGCTGTCATGCTTCGTGCCAGTGCTGGGTGCTTTTTACCCTATGCGGAAGGAGGAAAGGTCTCTCTTCACAGCCAGCAGTCTCTCTGTAATGCTTGTGACATTACCCACGTGTTTGTGTCTTAAGGGTCTTCGCAGACATGGCACCTCGTGCGAATGACTAAGGACACAATCTAAGCTGAAAAGAGCCTGTTTTGTAAATTCAGACCAGGCTTAGCAAAGTAAGGTCCATCTAAATTAAAAAATAAAAGGAAATTCCAGAACACAGGTATCTTTCTTTCAAGTAACTTAGGTTCGATGTGGATTCTGATGCACATAGCTGCTCTATTTCCATCTTATAGATGTAGGACTCTCAGACAGGGAGACCAAGTCACTTGTTCCAGGCCAAAGGCAGTTAGGGGTCGTAATCAGAAGCGTCTGACACTCCTACTTTCAATCAGGCCAATATGCCACTTCTCTCAATTTTCTAAGCTAATAAGATAGGACAGCTGGCAGACTTCTAGTCTCCTCCTCATTTATCCCCAAGAACGAAATCTTCTGTTCTTTGCTTTAAAGAATTCAGGGTTATGGAGTAAAGATAAGAAATGTCTCAGCTTGCAGGCATTAGAGGCATTTTTGACTGTTACGTTGCCCCAGGCAAAGCTTATCTAATTCAAGCTCTCTGCAGACATTTGGCTGTCAATTCATCCTGAAGACTTCTGGGAGGAAGAAGATCTCCTAACTGCAGAGTTTTGGGGTTTGGTTTTGTTTTGGTTTCTTTGTTTGTTTGTGTTTTTTTTTGGCATTCGAAAGTGAGTCAAAGAAGCATCTGGCTTGCTGAAAATATTACCAAGCAAAGTGGAGACTTGGCCACTGTGCCCAGTGGGCAGATGCTGGTCTCCTGTGTGATGTTTGTGACAGCTGTTCTTGTGGCTGGTCTAGGCTGATTCTTGCTAAGCAAAAAGTGGTTTCCCATAGTGGTACAGAGTCACAGAGAGTTTCTGCTCCTGTGCCTTTCCTAAAGAGTCTGTCTCAAGTGTCTGAGTTCCTGCCTGGCTGTTCCCTTCTTGTGCCAGCATTTCTAACTTTATCTTATTTACATACGTGGTAAAAAGGAATCAGTATCCTGAGTTGACCCGAGTTATGAATGGGTGTAAGAAGATACTGCTTGGGACAGCCAGTTGTCCTGAGGCCGCTGATGAAGAGCAGCACAGAGCGGTATGCCAGATTTTGCCTGCATCTTTGTTCCAAGGAATCCATAGTTTTGTTAAAGGAAGCCCATCAATAAGTAAGCAGATAGAGAAAAACAGCTTATGTCTGTAACACTAAACAAATAGCGTTTGATTCTTTGGTCCATGCAGCTCAGCTGTTAATCAAACGTGCAAATCAATTGAGATGTTTTAAGTTCTGTGACTGAGGGAAATGTAGCTGAGATATGGGGAGAGGAAATTACTTGCACAAGACTACAAAAAAAAAAAACCCTTCTTGTGGAGAAGCCTTCAATACCTTAATTGCTACTCTTGTCTTGGCTGGCTGTTCAGTATGTGCAGCACAGCTTTATTTTTACAACTGGTGTTTAATGTTTTTCTGAAGCCATTTACTGATCAGGATGTTGCCCACTGTGGTCTAGAGCGATTTTTCCAGTTGCTCTTTCCTGGACTGAATGCCAACAGCGTGGTATAAAAGCTTGAGAACGCTTCTCCCAATGTGAGCTTTTGATCAGCTCCTCTAGTGGGGGATAGTGGTGGGCAGTTCAGCCAACACACTTACCAAGTCAAAGATGGCAAATTGCTCCATTTTAAATATTTAGCAGGTGTTCTCAAAATAGTGTTAGCTCAACAAAATGTGCTACACACATGTACTTCATGGTGGAAGGTAAATTGTCAAGAGTGTTGCCTGGCAGACTAAGAACTGGAATGGGGCTAGGTACTGTAAAAGGAATTTTCTGATGAAAGAAAGGAAATTGTTTCTGCCACTTTGATTGCTTTCAATAAAGTGGCTCATCCTGTATGGATGTGAGCACACTTTCTGCCCACAAGCTCAGCTCCCTGCCCCAGCAGCATCTCCTGTGGCATGCACGCAGGGAACTGTTTCTGTCAGATCACCTTGCTTTGAAGAGTAATTCTGAAATAAATTTCCTCTTGCTACAATGATTCGATTATTACATAAAAATGCCATTGCAATCCTCCTGCTTTGTGCTTGCCAACTGCACAGCTTTAGAAAAAGGAATATGTGGCCAAAATAAACAGCCCAACTGAACCCCAGTTCCTGGTCCCTGTGTTTTGCTTCTGTCTTACTCCACCTCTGTTCTCTTAGCTCCACTCACTGCAATTTTAAACCTGGATCTTCTATCATGTTTGCCATATAAACAGCCAATGTCCTTAAGATGCTGTGGTTAAATCTATGGTCTTAACCAGTGTTCAGCTGAGCTAGAAATGGCCTGTCTGCTGTGGAGGAAGAACACGAAGAAACAATTCAGAAGAGGAAGCGGCAAAACATCCTGCTTTTAAGAAAACAAGCCAGGGACTTTTCAGCCTCCCTAACTGTAGGAGGAGAAGTGCAACTTAAACACAGTAAAACAAAACAGATATTCAGTGTTCAAGTCAAACTAAGACAACTTTTTCCTTTACAGATCCACACAGTAACATCCGCACCAGAACCATCAGCGTTGGCTACATTCTCCAGTCCTGTAGCACAGGGCTTGACAGCCACAGGGAAGACTGAGAAGCCTGGGCAGCCAGATGATGCTTTGGTCCATCCTCACTCCTCAGATGTGTTGCCCACAGTCAGCCCCGTACCAGCAAAAAGCACACCGAAGATGCAGACAGCTACTTCTGTGCCAAGTGGAGTTCCCACAAATGGCAGTGTTTCTACAATCCAGACCAACACGGCTGCATCACCAAGTACTACTGCCACCACACCAGGTGAGAACATGCAGTACTCCAGCAAACGTTATCTGTTCAGGTTTTGGTGACAAGCCGTTGCAGCATTCAAGAATATGAGATAATTTCTGAAATTATGGTACGTTTGAAAAAGCGCTGAGATACATGCTTCAGCGCACGTGCCAGTTGGACCCCATTAGCTCCTGAGGTCTGAGAATGGGACTTTGGCATCATAAATCTGCATGTGACCATTGGATTGATTTCCAAGAACAGCCTGAAAGTAACGGTGATCTCTTAATTCCCAAAATGAAAGTTGAGACATGGTGCAAGGCATAGTCCCGTGAAGCATTCTTTCAGTAGTCTTGACATACTGCTATCTATCAAGTTGAGCAGAAATCTTAATGTCTGCTCAAAATGGGATGTAACTGATTCTTTTCTTTTCAATCCCTGAAATGTCAATGCACAGTTCAGCCATGGAGAATGGTATACTTGGCCATGCTTTACTTTGCAGCAAAATTATGTTTCTGTTCACACTGGTGTTTTTAAAAACAAACTATTGAAAACGTATAAAAGCCAAAATGCACTTTGGACAGCTCTGTTAACTCGCCCAGGCCATTAGCTCACCCTGTAAGGATATGTATGTACAGTGAATGGTGTATACTAGTTGTCTGATATCTCAGATTTCAGTTGGTCTAGTTTGCAGAAGTATTGACAGCTGAATTTCTTTTGAGTTTAGGGTTCCTTTCCCTTACAAGGGAACAAATGGAAAGTGTAAAGGAAATGCTGCATCCAAAGGTATTTTTGGCAGGAGGCTCATTGGATGCTTGTGCTGACAAGTTAGTATTCTTTTTAAGGGCTTACCCCAGCTAAAACTGGAAAATATATTTTAAACATTTTCAGTGGCTTGTGTTGGAAAAGTAACATAACCAGGGCCTCCTTGTTTTGCTAAATAATACAAAAATTACATGAAGGGTATTTTTTTCCAAGTAGGGTTTTGGATTTTTTTGTATGTTTGTTTGGTTTTTGTTTTTTTTCCTACTGAGATCAGATTTCTTTTTGCCTTGGAACTCTTTGCAGCTGAAAGACTGATGGAGTTATAATATCCCAAGATCTGGAGTAACTGAGAGAGGGGAAAAAAAGAATTTGATGGATTTGTTTTCTTTTAGTTAACTCGTTAGTTCCAATAGCTGATAAACAGATGGAAGAAAGGCAAAATGTTTAATGCCATTTTCCCCATCTTTTTTTCACTTGGATTTTTTTATGCATATCTCGGAAACATTGTCTTTGACAGGGTCAAACTAGGGTAAAGCAACTTTAATTCTTGCTTTCTGTGCATAATTCCCAGGCCCAATAATAAAAAGACAAAAGTAAAGCAAACGGGAAGGGAAGAGGAGGATGAGGAGGCCAAGAGGTACTCTTAAGAAATGCAGTTAACTTTCTGGTTACCTTAATGCTAATAAGAAGCAGAAAAAAAATGTCACCGGCCATAGTTTTCAAGTCTTTATCCTGTAGTCTTTAAAAACAAGCTACCTGTCAGTTTATTTGAAATGGAATGGCAAGAAAATTCTTAAGCAGGGGTTGAAAAGAAAATATAAATGAAAGGAACAGGTTTGTATTTTGAGTTTCCATACTCAGTGTGGTAGCTATGCAGTTTTAAAAAAAAAATCTCTTAGCCCCCAAGCAGTTTTTCAGAAAAGAAATACCGTGGATTCTTCATATATTTGTGAAGAACTGAAATTGCAGTTTGGTAAATAGCAGTGTTTGTCTTGCTGTGCCATGACACTGCAGCTGGGTTCTCGGCTGAAAACCTGTCAGGTAAAACCCTTCCCATCGTGCTGGACCTGGGTGAATAGATTCCCCTGTACAGGGCCCGAGGGTCACGTTTCAGCTCTTTAGAAAAGGAGCGGGACCTGCACAGTATCTGCGAAGAGAGAGAGATGACTGAGTAATTTTGGGCTTGTTTTAAAATTGTAAAACCCCATTAGTGCTTTTGTATTAACAAGGAGAGCGAAACCTGAAACGGGAGCTATATTGAGTGATGAGATGTTTACAAAATACAGCCATTTGTATTGACTCTGAAACCAAGACAGTTTTTATGTATGTATTTAGTTCTTTTTCCTGTTCCTCTTTCAATTCTGTGTTTCTCCCTCAGTTATGAAGGAGCTAGTAGTTTCTGCTGGAGACAGCGTCGAAGTGACCCTGCCAAAGAATGAAGTTCAGCTGAATGCGTTTGTGCTTCCTGAACCACCACCTCGTAAGGCTTCCCTGGGAATTCTGCTAAGGGCTTGTGATGGTGAAATGGCAAATAGGCATTATATACACGGCACTAAATAAGGACAATCTTGAAAATGTCTTTTGTCAGAGAATGCTTTTCTGTAGAAATTTTTGCTATTTCTACAGAACAGTATGCTATTAGGCTTCCCTGGGAATTCTGCTAAGGGCTTGTGATGGTGAAATGGCAAATAGGCATTATATACACGGCACTAAATAAGGACAATCTTGAAAATGTCTTTTGTCAGAGAATGCTTTTCTGTAGAAATTTTTCATCCTATGCTATTACCTCATGCTACCTCTCACAGAAAATAGCAAGACACAAAAAACGTTGAAAGTGCTACAAAGTCATTAGATCTGGGAGATGGCATATTTTCAAAGTGGTATGTGAGGAAGCAGTGGATCTTCAGCATCTATTAATGATATTTGCTGATAGGTGACAAGCTGTCTTAGCAAGTGATCTCTCATTTGGTGGATTGAAATCTGATTTGAGGGGGTTGACATGCTGAGGAACACAGTTCTATACACTCCTTATTTCATCATGCAAACTGTTCCCAGGTATTTGTAAAGTTCTTATCTGTAGCTCTGTCCAGAACGGCAGTGTAGACTGCAGAGGAGAGGCAAGCATGTTACATGTTGTGCAGCAACAGGGATAGATGCATTCCTGTTCAAAAACTGGCGTTATGTTGTGTCTGCAGGATTTGAGGGCATGATAAGACTTTTCTCTTCTTATCCTGGAGCTGTGATCGTTCCAAAGCTCTTTAATGCCTTAGAGGCTGAAAGATGGGTTTTGGCTCCAGAGTAAATGTGTTTGGAAGCACAGATTGTCTCTCTTCCTGGGTATATTCCCAAAAAGCTGCAGCCCAAACTCCAAGCTGTCTCATTTCTCCATAGTGCAGCAGAATGTGCCTTGTGAATGTTTAATACCTTTGCTTTTCTTTAGCCTGGCAGAAAGGCAGTCTTTTAAAAACAAATGTCTGGACCTTTTTGTTTTTTAAGGAACCACTTATTCCTATGAGTGGGAATTGATTACTCATCCAAAAGACTACAGTGGAGAAATGGAAGGGAAGCACTCCCAGACCCTTAAGTTATCTAAGGTAAAGCTTTTGCAGCTTTGTATCCTATTGTGTTAAATGCCAAGTGGAGAAGATGTGGACACTGGCAGCCAGGAAAGACTTGTATGTGATTTCAGGATGAATAGGAAATTGCATGATGGGCAGGCAGCCAACATTTGACTGCAAGCCCTCTTCTAAGTCTCTTATAAAAAGGAGATTGATCTGGCATGAGGGAAAGAAGAAATTGATTTCAGGATCCGAAAGCTGCCTACAAGCAGTGTGTCAAGCCATATGAATGGCACAATTTAACATTAACAAAGGGTTGTGAGTATTTCTGCTACTGAAACAGTGTGGTGGTCTATTCAGGTCTGAAGCCTTGGTCTACTCGCTGGAAAAGGGACTTGCTGATTCCATTAACAAGAGCTGTGGAGTACCTTGTAGCATGTCCCTGGCTGCTGCTTTTAGGCAAGCTCTAACAGTGAAAGGATTGCTGGTTTCTGCACATAGGGATTCTTAACAAGGAAACAGCTTTAAATATTGTGTGAATATACAGTTCTGTGTTTATGAGGCATTCCTTTGAGCATCTGGGATTCTGCTGCACTCAGAAAAAATCTACGGGCTTTAGTAATGATATCATGCAGAGAAAAGCTCTTCGAAAGGAGCGTGTCTGTCTCTGTCAGGGTGTCAGCCTTTTGGATATCGTGATTGTTGTCCAGCACCTAGTTCTCCACCTTCTCCGTTTGGTTCAACAGTGAATGATGAAGGGGTGACTGCCTGACTCATGTCATCTAGATGGAAGAGAAGAAATACTTTCCTTTATAAAAACACGCAAAATGAGATTTTCTTCTTTTACATGCAGCCTTTCTGATCTCAAATGCAATCTGCTAGTCCAGATTCCTGTGGCCAGACAACCTGAACTAATCTGTTACCTGTCCTCTTTGCCTATTGTTGCTAGAAAAAAGAGCTTGACTGACAATCCTGTGCCACCTGTGGTAGAAAGAAATATCCATCTTTGGTTTCTGCATAGCCATTGTAAACTAAAAGATATGTAATACGATTTTGGCGTGGAAACCATCCTTTGCTGTGTGTGCATAGGCTGAAGCATAGTTGCTTGTGTTTTATGCTGCTAATGTGCTACTGTGCCGAAGCATGGTAACTTGACATTCTCATAGCTCCTGACAAGGTGCTACCATCCTGAAGGTAAATAATCTTTTGTGTTTACTTCCAGCTTACTGTTGGTCTGTATGAATTCAAAGTCGTTGTTGATGGGGAAAACGCACGTGGAGAGGGTTATGTGAATGTAACAGTGAATCCAAGTGAGTTCGTGGAATTTTATCTTTTCTTAACTTCATCTGTCCCTGAAAAACCATGATACCTGTATCATGGTGTTTTGCTTATTTGACTGGACCCTGGTTTAACATAGTGAAAATTTGCTGTGCTGTGAACTCAGTATATATGTACGTGTGTTAAGGTATTTCCTGAGATGTGAAACTACGGCTAACACATAGCCATTTCTGCTATACTGCATACAGGCCAGCCACTCAATAAAAGAGCTGGAATGCGGATACAAAAGTGCTTAGCAAATGCCTCACCCTGGAAGGTCAATAAAAACCAGCTGTAACCTGGTAAAAAGCTTATAGCAGCAGGAGCAAAAAATGAAGGGAAACCAGAGCTTTGAAGCTCCTTTGGAGGTTCTTTTCCTCCCTGTCCAGTAAAGAATATCATTCCCAACCACAGGCAGGTTAAGTCAAATCTCATTCCTTACTGTAAGACATGGTTTGCAGGTGAGCTGGTGTAGATACAGTAGCTTATGCTGTCTCGCCAGGTCTCACTTTTTAGATGGCCTGTGTGAAGAGGCAACCACAGGCTCTGCATCTCCTTTTATGCAAAAAAAACCCCTTTATTTTGCACACTTCAGCAAGACTTTTTCTACAGCCTTTGTGGGCAAAGAAGTGCTCTTGCAATCCCTAAAGTAGCTAGAGTGTGTAGCTGGCCTTCTGGATGCTGTTGCTGATCATTTCCTTATAAACAGTGAGTCTACAGCTGGCAGCATGCATCAAAATCATTCATATTTCAGAGCAGCGGCCCAACTTTGGCAAGAAGCTGTAGGTCCTGCTCTGTTAGAGTGGTCTGTGCTTGAATGCGTGACCCAGTATGGGAGAACTGGTGTGGTGCAGCCATTTCCAGAGTACTAGTGTGGTGGCAGTTCACATCCTTGCTTTTTTAAGTCCCTTTTTTTAGCACTGATTTCCCAAATTGGCATATAAGTTGCTGAAAGCACAAATCACTGTTGTTGATTGTGCAGTCCTCTGCAGTCAGTCTGATCGGTGGCTGTCTCGGAACTGCGTGGCACAGCAATTCCACACTTTGGACTCCTCTCCTGGACTCGCTGGCTACAGGACTGAGGGGGTTAGACGGGGCTGGGGAGAGGGAAGAGGATGCGCAATATGTATTCTGCTTGCTACTCTTGGCGCAAAAAGGCAGAGAAGTTCTGCAGAGTTCCTTGGCCAGGGCTTTTTATCATGATCTGCCTGTAGATGTCATTGTAACAGCTCGGTTATTGTTGCAGAGCCTCGAGTGAATCAGCCTCCTGTTGCCATCGTGTCCCCACAGTTCCAGGAGATTTCACTGCCAACCATTTCAACTGTTATTGATGGCAGCCGTGAGTACCTGCAGATTTAAATGCAGTAGTCTAGCAAGCCTGGTTTCTGTGTGTTTGGTTCTGGGCTGGCCCTTTGGATGAAGTTTAAGAGGAACTGGCTCTGATGCTATCAAACACACTTTAGTGAGAAGAATCGGCCTCTCTTGCCAGGAGAGGGGAATACACACATTGATAGCACCTCTCCATGTTTCCTTTTGAAGGGCACTGGCCTGAATGAATCTCCTAAAAAAGGAGAAGCTCTGGAGTTTGCTGCTTAGAATAAAAAAAATTACTGTCAGTCAAAATTACTGGCCTCTTGCATTAAGCTTCAGATGTATTAGTTAGCTAACACACCACCTCTACTGATCCTGGCCCTCACCAGAACTTTTCAGGAGTTTCTTTGAGTATGTTCAGGTTGTCTTACTCCAGCTAGTATTATTTTGTTAGTGTTTTGGTTTGTTTGATTGGTTTTTTTGTCTTCCTCCAGCACACATCAAACCTGGGATTAAGGGTGGTCAAGTATACCTGCGAAACAGGGTAGAGGAGAGTTTGGGTATCTGAGCGTAGTAGAGGCATCTGGGCTTGGATGAAAAATGTCTTTGCCCACTAAGCCCAGTACTGAAGTAGGGGACTGAACATCTGGGGTTTGTGAAGCAGGATTTTCCAACTCCTTGTATGTGCATTTTCTTCTGTAATTGAAACAGAAAGCACTGATGATGATAAAATTGTCAGCTATCACTGGGAAGAACTGAAGGGTCCTTTGCGGGAGGAGAAAGTTTCTAGTGATACTGCCATATTGACGCTGACCAACCTGGTACCTGGGAATTACACATTCAGGTAGGTTATACCTGGAAGAGTTGATCAGTTCTCATCCCTTAAGAGTAAAATGTACAAGACTCCTGAAGTATTAGTCAATTTAAAAACAAAAAACAGAAGCAACAAAAAACCTGACCAAAAAAAACCCAAAACCAACAACAAAAAAAAACCCAAAACCAACAGGGGGAGAACTCTATTTTGCGATGTACTCTCTCTCCACTCCTGTGCTTTCAGGTAATTTCATAGCTTTTCACTTCAGAAGAGATAAGCTATCCAGCTACTCTTTATTCTTAAGTTGTAGCACTGGTTTAAGATGATGGCAGAAGGGAATGAATGGTCTGCCAGCGCTACAAACTGTCTCTTGAAATGTCAAATCGAAACTGTTTGGGTAAAGGCTTAGGAAGAAATACAGCCTTTAAATCCACTTTTTAAGTGCAATGTGCTTATCGCAGATAAGTGAATGAGGCCTAACAGTTTTATGCACAAAATTGAATAACAGATAGTAGCTGATTTTACTTTCATGTTTGTTCTGTGTTTTTTCTTTGGTCTACATTTTGGTGTGATGTCAATGCACTGCATCAGCAGTTCTATTTAAAATAAAATAAACCTGAGTACCTATAACTGAACACTGTTTACCTCTTAAGCAGTTGGTATATGAACTAATCAGATCGATGTTCAGATCTAGGTTTAGTAAAAAGCAGTTCTATTTTGTGGTGTACTAGCCTGCCTGAGGAGGCATACTGTGTTCAGCCACTTGTGGATTAGTAATGAACTCTTGTGTCCGTGTTAAAGAACGTCTCCTGTTGGGAGGCAGTGTCATACTCGAAGTCTTTTTCATCACAACTGTATATGTGAAAACTGATAATCTTTCACTAGCATGGTTTTTCTCTTGGAACTAGTTCATAGATTTCAAGTGAGAGGTGAGCATGACTGTTGAATTGTCTTGCATCGCTTTGGGGCTGATAATTGGGCATTTAGGGGAAGTTTCTATTCAGAAAAAGCACAGTTGCCTCAAACCACAGGGGTTTTTTACTCCTGAAAAAAATTACTATCCTGTCCTTAAAAGCGTCTTAAGTTTCAAACTCTTGCATTTCAGTTAACTCCAGTCAATGTTTTATATTCAGCACTGATAATCGTGACTCTTCATTGCTTTCACTATTTTTTTTTTTTTCCTCTTCAGTCTAACAGTAGTGGACTCGGATGGTGCCAGCAACTCCACCACTGCAAACTTGACTGTGAACAAAGCAGTGGATTATCCTCCAGTGGCAAATGCAGGCCCAAACCAAGTGATCACCCTGCCTCAGAACTCCATCACCCTCTACGGGAATCAGAGCACCGATGATCACAGCATTGTCAGCTATGAGTGGCTGCTCAGCCCTAACAGCAAAGGGAAGGTGATGGAGATGCAGGTCAGTGCAGATCTCCAGTACTCAGCCTGGATTCCTCACTAGCTGGCGTTTTTTTCTGTAATCAAACCATTTTTAATGGACTGTTAGCAAATGTCTCTTATCCTACAGAGCAAGCATGTGATGATTAAATACATACCTAAAACTAGATGCACGTGAAGCTGGTGTTGGCTTAGTGGCTGAGCTGGTGCACCAGTCTAGCCACAGGTTTTCTCTGGCATCCTGTTTCCTGTCTTGAGCGATGCAGTTTTAAATACTGCTGAAGAATGGAGGATTGAGAGAGATGGGAGCTTGATGGCTTTGGATTCTGATGTCCCATACAACAGGTCTCAGCACAACTCGATCACACCCATGTGTCTCACTTTAACCTGTGTGGCTGCTGGAGAAGTGCGTTCTTTCTCTGTTCAGTTGCTGACTCCTTGGAACATGAGTGATAGCTAAATCAATGATGGTATAATAGGGATGCTTAAGTGCTATCAGCAGGTGTGGAAGCCAGACTGTGTGATCTTTTAGGTAACTATCAGTCAGAATGGCATTTAAATGCACAGGATAACCAGGTCATGCACTTCCTAAGGTGGGCAAACACAATGGACTGGATCTTTGAGTTGAACATTGGAGTCTAAACTTTGATACTGGCCAAACATTCCTCAGTCCTGAACAGTAAAAGCTGGAACTTGTTTCCATGTCATCATTTTTCTTTTAAAGATTATTACCACTGTCAAGTTTATGGAATAAGAAAGTCCATGAATCAAGTTCACAATGTGTATGGTTTGCACAGGGCTCCCCAGATGTTTTGCTTGAGCTGCTAACTATCGAATCTTGAAAGGTCTGAACACCTGTATGGCATTACTCTTGTTACAGTCCACAACAGTGTCCTTGTTGCTGTGCGTAAACTTAGCTTTAAGTGCCTTGCATGCTTAAGTGGCACAGACTTCTGGCCCTGTAGCAGGCGTTAGTAATAAGCCCTTAGAAACTGCTGATAATAGTTGGGTTAGAAGCAGAGTCTTCTGGTCTATCGTTGTCTGTGTAAGGATTCTTTTTAATATATGAATATGTTTTCTCGAAGGGGGTGAGGACACCAGTCTTACAGCTCTCTGCAATGCAAGAAGGTGATTACACTTACCAGCTAATAGTGACTGATTCTGCTGGGCACCAGTCCACTGCAGAGGTCACTGTGATAGTCCAGCCAGGTAAGCTGCCATCAGCTGCTTTTGCCACTTCCATTCCAGGGGTCAGAGGCGAGCATCAATCTGTCAGCATACTCTAGATCTTAGGGTAGCTTTGTGCTGCTTTCAGAAAAGCTGCTCTGATTTAGGACCATTCTGGGCTGGTACATTGCTGATAAATGAACAAACGTAAGTTGCTGGGAATACTGCCTTTCTAGGCTGTTCTCTTACTTTACATGATTTAGTCTAATTGACGTTATCCCACTCTAATGGCAGGATTGTATTTCCAAGAAGCTGTCTCTGCCCACATTGCTAGGTCCTGGGGCAGGAGCAGGAAAAGTAGAGTAATACTTAGAGAATGAGAGCAAAAATCAGAACTCTGAGATTTCATTCTCATTTTATTGCAGATGTGTGAATGAAACACTGATCTGAACTCTTAACTGCTTTTAACCTCACTTTCTCTGAGTACAAGGTTGAGATAGTGGGCGAGAAATATACTAGGGATCATGGAGAAAATTCTTAATGCTGGGGTTTTAAGCTCCACCTTTTATGGCATGTGTATGAAAAGTATTGCATCCTTTTTCAGAGAACAATAAGCCCCCAAAGGCAGATGCTGGTCCAGATAAAGAATTAACTCTTCCTGTGGACAGCACCACTCTAGATGGCAGCAAGAGCTCAGATGACCAGAAGATAGTCTCCTTTCTTTGGGAAAAAACACGGTGTGTATCACCAGAATCCAGACTGTTCTTATGCAAGTACCTGGGCCTTTCATTTAAACAAGGCACACCCCCACATACCTCCCTTGCGTTAAGTCCTGGTCACATTGGGCCGGACAAGCTTTAGCAGTGACTAGAATGAGACAAGGATATATGTTTAATTGGAGAGAGGTGGAATTTTGTTTGAGCATTAGAAATAGCTTTGCCTTCATCCTTAGGCCTGATTCCCATTCTCAGCGTGGTTGTGGCTTGTAAAGGAGACCAACCATGTTTGACAGCAGTGTAATGTGATGTAATCTTGGTCTTATGAAGAGACTGACTCTTGTAATCAACAGCAAGGCCTTTTAACTTGATGCTTTTGCTTTATGTTTGAATGAAGCAGTGCTCTTCTCACTGTCATGCTTGCCTTCAGACTGTAAATTCCTTGAAGTGCTTTAGGGAATTCAGGAAAAAGCCTATGAGCAACTTGCAATAGGTTTTTCTGTTTGCTAATGCAAAGGTCTTATAAATGAAGGAACTATTTTTACTCTATACCTTTTCTTAAAAAAAATTGGCTTATTGTGCAGTTCACGAGCCAATTTTGCTGAAAGTACTGCTTTTTGTAAACCCTACTTAAATGCTAGTATCAGTCATCCCCTAGTTTAAAAATAACCAAATTACTAAACCACCAGAAATTATACTTTTTGTTCTGATTATTGCACTTTTGATTACCTTGCTGTAACTGGAGAAAATAATTTTGCTTCATGTCATGGACTCCGTATTTCCAAGCAACTGTCTGTTTGCATCCCTGTAAACTCTGCTTGAGCTTGAGCCTCCTGTTTGGTGTGAGGCTAGCTCCTGTGGTCTATGCAAAGTTTAAACTGATCATCTTGTGCTTTGGTTAGGGGCCCAGATGGTGTCAAGCTGGAGAATGCCAACAGCAGCATTGCCACTGTAACAGGCCTTCAAGTTGGGACGTACGAGTTTACTCTGACAGTTAAAGATGAGAGGAATTTGCAGAGCCGAAGCTCAGTCAACGTCATTGTCAAAGAAGGTGTGTCCAACTGTGAGCAGAGCTGCCCGAGACAGAGGGTATCTCTGAGCAGTTCAGCAAAACCTGTGTTCAGAGGCACAAGAAGAGTAAGGAATGAGTGAAAAATAATGAGGAGAGCACTGAAATGGCCTTTTCTAAGTCAGGAGTTTACCCTTTTCTGGGGGAACAGTATCTTCAGCTCAACCCCACAGTATTTAATTTTCCTTCTCTTCCCCCAGGGTTAGATAGGGATTTCTGGGTTACAGTGGAGATCTAATGCAGTAGTTTTTGATTAGGTATTACCAGATTTTTCTCCAACTACTTTCTTTCTGTTTGCTTAGAGATAAACAAGCCACCCGTTGCAAAGATTGCTGGTAATGTTGTCATCACCTTACCCACAAATACAGCTGAGTTGGATGGATCGAAGTCCTCTGATGATAAGGGAATTGTCAGCTACTTGTGGACCCGGGATGAGGGGAGCCCTGCAGCTGGGGTGAGGTTTCTTTTTTAAATGAGAGTCTGCAACATCATAAAAGTCAGTGAAAGGTAGCATTGACAGCTCCGGAGGAAACGTAAAGCTCATTGTTGCACCTGTTGCCTTGTAGTGATATCCTTAAGTATGATGATATATCATGCTAGTTTGATCCTTTGTTTCCTAATACTTGCTTTTCTCTGCCTTCCAGGAAGTCTTAAATAATTCAGACCATCATCCTGTCCTTCTCCTGTCTAATCTGGTAGAAGGGACCTACACATTCCACCTCAGAGTAACAGATGCCAAAGGAGAGAGTGATGTGGAAAGGACCACAGTGGAAGTCAAACCTGGTGAGTCTGGCTTTTGCGCTGTACCACATCTGCATACGGTGCACTAGCAAGTCCTCTGTTTGTCTGGGTACAGTGTACTAAGATTAAAATGTGTAGTCTAGTCCAGCTCAGAACTGTGAAAATGAAAAGTTTTCGGGGATGTGATTGTATTTTGATGTGGTTCTTGGGGACTGGCTCTTACTGCTTACCTGTGAAAGTCATAGACTTGTATCCCTTCCTACAGCGCAATTCTGTAATTTTGTGTTCAAAGCAGAAACATTCTGGAAAGATACTAGAAACCTGACTTGAACCCAGACTGTTAAATAGAAGGTCTAAAGATCTGTATTATCTACATTCTCACTAGATCCTAGGAAAAATAACCTTGTGGAGATAATTCTGGATGTTAATGTCAGCCAGCTGACCGAGAGGCAGAAGGGTATGTTCATCCGACAAATAGGCGTTCTGCTCGGGGTCCTCGACTCGGACATTACTGTGCAAAAGATCCAGCCATACACTGAACAAAGGTAGGGTTTGTCTGTCAGTGTACATGGAGGGGGATCACTTGAGGGTTTAGTAAACCAAGGGCTGTTTTCTCTTGGGAAGCAGACTGGACAATCGGAATGTGTGTAGATGTTGCTTAAAGTTGATATTCCTGCTTGCTCAGGTCAGAGAAGTTGTGATGCCAAGCAGGTCTTGGGTATCTTTCCCCTCTGGAGACAGTGCATTGTCCTCGAAAGCTGTTTGCTGCTGCTAATGTCTTTGCCCCCCAAATCTGTAAAATGAGGACTAATTTTATTTGTTTTGTAAATTATGAAGACTATCTGAAGGATGTTCTACATCTGTGATTTATAACTGGAGAAATAATGGGGCATGGTACAGGAGTAGTTTGCTGAAACATGGATGCCACACCAGAAGTGGTGGTGTAGCAATCCCCTTAGCAGTAGCCCTGCATGCTAACTCAGTAGTTTTACATCAGCTTTACTGCCTAGACAACCGCTTCAATTTAATGTAAAATAAAATGTTGAAAACCAACATAACTTTTATTTGAAGAGATAAAGATAACTTGGTTTTGATTGCTATTTAGCTTACAATAAACTACAGCTGGTCTCTTCTAAACAAGTGGAAGTTTACTTACGGGCAGGGCTGTAGGCCAGGGTCACATTGCCTGCCTGGACAATGTTGCTCAGCTCCAAGTACAGTAACCAGCAAGTCATACAAGGGATGGTTCAACCCAGCTGGATCCTGGCCATGCCACTTTGGCATGAAAGTACCTGACCGAGTTCAGCTTTCCACCTCTGCACAAATGACTGGTCAGGGAAATTCAGTTTTGCAGAAAACTTCAGTGGCTGGTGCAGTAGCATTGCCACAGCAACAGCTTACATATCTCCGTACTAACAGCAGTCCATCATTACTGTAGGTGTGTTTGAGGATGCCTGAACATGCATGGGAGTGGCAGAACAGCAAGCTTATCAAGGGCAGAGTCATAATCTGTTGAAATAAATGCAATGTTGCACTTAAAACTACTCCACTTTTAGTAAAAATTAAGGTAGATAAAGCACTGAAGATGATTTAAGGGACATGTTTAAAGTCATGCAGCAAGTCAGCAATAAATCTGCAGTTATACTTCACACTTTCCTGAGTTCAGTAATGTATCGATTCCTTCGTGTCCATGTTGCCTGCTGTAGCAGTAAAATCAGAATTCATTGTCCGTGTAAACCTAAAGAGCTTGGAACAGAAGACCCAGCACTTTCTGTTGTAATACTACCTTTCTGTCTCTGCCATGGCCAGGCCAGTTGTCACTGTTCTTCACTGAGTAAGGCAAGTAAGGGATTCTTGTAATTAATGCTTCATCTGTTTATATGTTTATGAAGTAGACAAAAGAGTGGGAAGTGTTCTAAAAGAGCAGAGATTATTTTCTGACAGATGGCTTTAAGATCCCATTTATGCCTCAACTATCAAAGTAACTTGTACTGTTTAAAAAAGATCTTTTTCCCCTGACTGCTGTTTTTTTCATGTACTCTGAGGGCTTCACTAATATCCTGTTGACTCGTAGGCTTACTGGTAATAATAAATCTGAAACATCCATACATCCTTTTGTGAATCTGAAGGATACACAGGGCTCTACAAGGCTAGCAAGCCTAGGGGAGCAAGTTCTTCTATTGTAAAGTTAATGCAATAAAAGATGCAGAATACAGTATCTTCCTACACCTGTGCTTTTTTCTGGCTATAACACTTGGGCGCATTAAAACTAAACTTTGCAAAAGACTGTAAACCTTTGCTGTCTTCTCTGTGCTGAGCAGTTTAATGAGCCCCCAAGTTCAACGTGTAGTAAGGTTTAATGATCCCACAGGGAGGGAGGGAGGGAGGAGATTATGAAAATGGGAGGATCTTAAAGTTTGGGAATTTGCACGCTTAGCATAAACATGCAAAGATGTGCTTGGTTAGCAAACCGTTAGCAAACTCAAGAACAGTCCAGCCCTAGCTTTGAAAATATAGATGGATCAGATGTCCTGAAAGGTTTTCTGCTGTATGACCAGGTCTACCATTATTGCTTTCAAGATGGAGCCAGAAGTCTAGTCTTCAAATAAATTTGGGATTCTGGATAAGTCCCTCTAATGACAGACTGGGGAGAATGACTCTCTAGCTGATGTTTGGAGAAGCGGCAGATAATCATTTTTGTCTGACTTCCAGCACGAAGATGGTGTTTTTTGTACAGAACCAGCCTCCTCATCAGATATTCAAAGGACGAGAGGTAGCCTGGACACTAAAAAACGAACTGCGGAAACAACAGTCAGACTTCCTCATCTTCCGGGCATTAGAAATTAACACAGTCAGTAAGTAAGAATCACTGTGGTACAAGTTAACAACTTCTCCCTCCTTCTCAGATGCCTGCCAGAGTAAGGACCTTTGTGTGTGCTAAAAATACATGCATGTGCACACACATACGCTCACCCCAGTAGCTTTCATATGTTAGTAAATGGGAAACAGAAAATTAAGTCTGTTAGACTATACATTAATCTGTTATTTACCAACTGATTCTGTCTATTCACTGTTCATATAAATGGTTACTTGTAATGTTGCTGGGAAGATAAGAATTCACAAAATCAAAACCAGATTGACACTTATGAAACTAAAATGTAGTGTTAATGGAATACAGCCAATGGAATGAGTGTTATACTGAAAACAGTAAAACTGCAGATCTTGGTAGCTGTGAACATACTCGTTTCTTCTGCGGCACATACATCAGTCTGAAAGAAATGTTTCCTTTCTATCATTTTTTTTTTTTTTACAACTTTACATTAGCACTGGTTTTCTTCTATGAGCTCCATCCCATGAGGATCACTTGCTGATCAGTTAGGTATTTTAAAATAGAATTATGTGTTTATTTTCATGTCTTCCTGATGTTACAATTTTGTGGCCTTCAAAAGCCAGTCTTTAGTTCTGTTTGGTCCATTTAAAGGATCTATTTGTTTCTTGTCTGTCTCATGGGCTGGGTTTGAATTTGAAAACCAAAACCTTATTTAAAAACATTTACTTAACAAATATACAAATTCCTTAACCTTTATATTAAAAAAAAATCATGATTTATTAGGCAAAATTTTCTTAGCATGTTATGTGTCTTATGTTGTTAGTGAAGTGGAACTTTTTAGTTTGGCATGAGACCTGGATGCTTACACTTGCACTTCTTAACTGCTTGTGATCGCAGCAAAGCTATGGATGAGCTAGAGTGACTAGATGCAAGTTGGAGCCTACAGGGGTTGGCCGTACTGAGCTATACTGTCCCATTTTTGCCCCACGTGCGAGTCATTTAGTTTACCTTGCTGGTTTTGATCCCTAGCATGTCAGCTGAACTGCTCTGAGCATGGACGCTGTGACTCCTTCACCAAGCGTTGCGTCTGTGACCCGTTCTGGATGGAGAACTTCATCAGGGTGCAGATGGGGGATGGCGAAAGCAACTGTGGTACGTGCAGCCTCCCTGGGATTGTTCATCTTTGGAAAGCAAACAGCATTTGAAACCCATGGTAGGCAGAGTAACAGGTACCTGCTTTCTCCCAGTATCTCTGACACGGCGCTCACACAAGGATATAGTCCCTGCCCTGTCCCACTACACTTACCTTCTAGGCAGGTGGTATTTGATAGGGAAGTGACTCCTCTTCAGACCCTCTCAGTAAACACTTGCTAAGAGTTGAGTCCATTCTTGGTGTATAAATCACACCTCTTTTCTATCGTGCCCCTACAGAGGCTCTCCTGCCACAGGAAAGCAAATTTTGTATTGAAAAATGCCCTTGTGCAGTGAGTCTGCACACTAGATCTCAAGCCTCTGGCTTCCATCGGTGAGTTAGTGGTGCTGCCTAATTCTGCAAAGGGTCAGGCCTTTCTTGTTCTTCACCAAGAATAGTCATCTAAAGCACACACTGTCAACTGTATGAGGTGCCAAAACGTCTTTATCTCTGGGGTGTTTTGCTTTCAGAGTGGAGTGTGCTGTATGTGATCATTGCATCTTTCGTCATTGTGGTTGCCTTTGGAATCTTATCCTGGATGGTGATCTGCTGTTGCAAGAGGTGGGACTGAGGCCATAACCCCCACTGTATCAGTGCTTCAGGGCCAAGTAGCTGCATTAGGAGGTGAAAGATTCAAAGCCATCGTCCCAGCAGGTCGTCTGCTTAGCCCTGGGATGTTAGTTTTTGTCACGCAGTGTTTCAAGGGAGATGTTGAAGCCCTAGAACTCTAGGTTCAGTTAAGAAGCAAGATTTGGATTAGCCTATAAATGTGCAACTAAAGCAATGTTTTTCGTGGTTTGCTTTGTGAGATTAATATAATCTGAAATAAGCGAGTACTCTAGCTTTGAAGATCACAGTTGTTTTTTCTTCCGGCTTTTTTAGAAATGGACTGCCTCTTAATTCCTTTTCTTTCCCTTCAGACGAAAAGGAAAATCCAAAAGAAAAAGCAAATACAAGATTTTGGATGCAACGGATCAAGAAAGCTTGGAGTTAAAACCAAATCCCAAAGCAGGTAAAACATGAGAGGGAAGAGCTCAGTGTTTCCAGAATGCTGACTAAGAACACTCTTCCTCACTGGACTTAAAATCACAGAGTGAAACAAATGTGATGTTAGGTACTGACAGACAAGTCTGAGAAGATCTAAGAGCTCGTTTCAGATCTGTATACAGGGTATTTAGCCAAGTTACCTAACTCTTTGGTTTAGAAATTGGGGCTGAAACTGTCCTGGTCCTGATGTCTCCACTTCATATCACAGAAGTAGTAAGTGGATGCATGTAAGCTGTGCAGACCGGCCTGATCCAGGAAGCCCAAAGCTGGGTCTTGACCATAACTTGTCTTGCTCTAAAGTTTTCCACTGGATTCTGGTAGTTTGCTTCTTGCCAATGTGCAATGCCTTGGCCGTGCTGTACAGCAAAGCATGAATTCAGTGTCACTAAACATTTCACTAAACTGATTGACTTTGGCTAGTAAGCAAAGGGACACCTGAAAGCAACCTGAAAATACTCATGGACTGGAGAGCGTGATGTTTATTTCTGTCCCCCTACCCTCCCACCGCAAATTACTTGTTTATAAATTTACCGATTCTTGCCCTTGTGAGCATCAGGCTCTGAAGGTGTCATGTTTTTAGCTCATCCTCTGACTTTTCCAGGAAGCAGATGCTTATCTTAGGGGGGAGACCCATGAAGTCCTCAGTGCTCCGTGTGGCTACAGGCCCATTGCCCCGTTCCAGAAAGGCAGTCATTTGTCTTCAGTGTTCTTAGCCAGCATTTTGCTGTCTGCGTGGCTGTCCTAGAGAGTGCTTGTCAGGTGCTTTGCAAAGATCATCGAGTTATTTCAGGCTGGGGCGTTTTTGCTGCGATTGTATCTGATACCTGAACCGAGCAGTGATCACCTGCTGACTGACCAGGAAAGGAGGGAAGTGTGGGAAAGTATGTGTAAAGCCCAGCCTCACCAAATGCTGGGGAGCGCTTTAGCTGCTGAAATACGTGTTTCAAATAGGAGTGTGCATCCTGGTTTTGTTTAGAGGAGGGGTTATTTTAACTGTGCGTGGAAAATGGTCCCTGATCCTTGTTTGCTGGTGGAAAATAACTGCTCATCCTAGTATTATCCCACTTAATGGTGTTCCAGCAAATTGAACAGTGCCTAACGACAGCATTGGAGGGCATTGCAGCGACAGAGCTGATCAGACAATTCCTCTGAGAACCCAGCCATCCCAACTGCACAAATATGGATACCCTTGAAGAAAAACCGGGTGTTTTTCCCTCCCTCAGCACCCAACTCTGCTTTAATCCGACCATCTGTCACCTCACACAGAAGAGCCCCACTGTTAAATAAAGGGCTCATTGTTCTGCAGTCTGTAGCAAATGTGCCTCAACCGTTTGCTCTCTGGTAACTAAACTCATCTTGCTTCTTCCAAGGCTGGCTGCTGACTAAAGTATTTTTCCCTGCTAGATATGTCCAGGGAGCATTCTGCTAACAGAGGAAATGTTGCATTTCTCCATTAAGAAAAAGCTAAATTTAAGTATTTCCTTTGCTGACAATATCAGTAAACGTCTCTCTCCTGTCCTTGTGCATTAATCTAAATTCAGCCCGCTAATTTATCTCTCTTCCCTTGCAGGCAAGAGAAGCAGAGATGAGAGTAGGGAGGGTAGTAAGAACACAGCGATCTTTCACACCTGCATATTCTCTTTACTACAGCCCTTGGTCTTCAGAGAGATTTCTAGGCAATGCCCTGAGCAAGGTCAGGAGACAAAGCTCCCACGTATACTCACAGCCCCTTCTGGCAATGTAATTTGCTTTTCTACCTGTTTGTTGTGCTTCGCACTGTTTTGAAGTGTCTGTGTGACCCCTGTCACACCGGAGTATCTGAAACAGGATCGCTTTGGCTTCAGCATTTGAAGGAGTAAGTGACAGACACGGGAAAGTCTGATTAGGCTGCCCCTTTGACATGACCGCAAAAGGAAACTTAGAGGGAATCGAGTAAGGTGAGGTGGCTGACAAGTATTAAAAGTAGTTTTAACCTGGGAAACTCTCTCCTTCAAAGGTGGCAGACAGAAATCCCAGGTCCTCAACACCAGCCTGATGCACTCAGAGTCTGAACTGGACAGCGATGAAGCCATCTTCACGTGGCCTGACCGTGAAAAAGGGAAACTGCTCCGTAGCCAGAATGGCTCCTTGCGCAATGGACAAGTGA
This sequence comes from Cariama cristata, assembly GCF_000690535.1. Taxonomy (NCBI): domain Eukaryota; kingdom Metazoa; phylum Chordata; class Aves; order Cariamiformes; family Cariamidae; genus Cariama; species Cariama cristata. The sequence goes on along the minus strand of NW_009592956.1, from coordinate 4,812 downwards.
TGCTCAAACCCAAGAACCAGAGGGAGGAAATCCTATAGATCCCCTCAGGTGGCCTTTTGCTGGAGCTCAGTGGGAAAGGCCACTCCCAGCCCTATCCTACAAGGGCTAACAGCCCAGTTTGATTAGGACAACGCTGCTAACTTGTTTCACAGAAAATAACTTTGGTTTTGTGGGTTTTTTTCATTCAGTTGAAACTGGTTGTACTTGAATTTGAACTTCAAGGGAAATCAAAGGGAGGAGAAGGCAACTGTGAACCCCAGGCGAAGCATCAGAAAAGGACAGAGCTGGCATCTGGAGACCAACAGGACAGAACCACTTGGAGCAACTGTGAATGTGCAGGACCCTCCTAGCCCACGTCAGACTGCACTGGAGGAAACACCCATGGACTTCCAGCTCGCTTGCCTTGGGAGCTCCTCAGAGAAGGAAGGTCAAGGCTGTGCTTTGAGCTGTGTCCTGAGCTCCCTTCAGGCTCCAGTAGCCTACCATGGGCTACTTTTGCTGTTGAACAGCTTGCTTCTCTTTCACTCCCACCTTCCCTAATGGTTTAAGCACTATTTTAATTTAGACTTGTCCTTTCACGTGCACTTGGCTGATTTTGGAGTGTAGAGGAGGGGGAATCTAAACACTGTGGTCACACTCCATCAGCTTGCAGGTAGGAGGGGGTTTTGTAGCTGTTCTAAATTACTGTCAGGCTTTTCTCACTGGGAGTGTTGATGACATGGTGCTTGATCAAATGTGAAAAACTGACCTGTCAGTGGTAATTGGCTGGGCTAGGAGACCCCCCTCCTGCAGCAAGCTCTCCTGCTGGGTACCAGAGCTGGGAGGGGACACCCACCTTTGGTACCTGTGTCTAATGTCTGGCTTAATTCCAAAGCTGTGAGATATTGTTCAGTGGCCCCAGCACCTTCTGTTGGTTGCCAAGCCGTCCTTGAGCCTGGACATTGACCATATTTCAGTTACGAAACGCTATATACTGTGGGGTTTTGGTTTTTTCCTTAAAATTTGCACAACCCAGGCAAACAGGGGGTTGATATCTTCAGTTCCCAGCAGCTGGCTGCTCCCTTTGGCTGGCAGCTTAGTGGCCGCGTTGTTATGGCTGAGGAGCCCTGTGTGCTCCTAACGCAGTGCGAAGTACACCCTCGGTGTCCTTTAGTCGGTGGAAAAGGGAACTCTCGGTACCCGAGGGCATCGCACAGTGAGTGCCAGCAGCCAAGCGGCCGCGTGTCTCTGCCGCCTGGGCTCTGGGCAGGCGTGTGGCCATCCTTTCCCATACCCGCTCCTTTAGCTCACTGTGCTGCTTTCATGAGTTGCACCCCTGTCCTCGGGCAGAAATCAGCCTCTTGCTGGCATGAAGGTTGCCACTGCTCCTCTGTGGATGGGTGGGCAGTTTATTGCCTTTCTTTGTGTTTAATTTAAAAACTGGAAATTTGTTTCGTTGGCTTTTTTTTTGAGCTATGAAAGCCAAAAGGCTTTAACTTCCTCGGTTGTATTTATATTGCTGCACTACTGATTTGTGTTGAGCTAGATGAAGATTAAATATTATTGAATGCGAGGGAATGTTCCCTCGCTGAATGTAGTCATGGCTGCTGCTAAGTTTATTTTTCTGGGCAATCAGCTGTCTTCCTCAGGCACCAGCGCTGGAGCCTGCTGCTCCCTCGAGCATTAGCCTCCTGCCCTCCCGACTCCACCGGGCACGGGGTTTGCCTCTCGCTTGCCTGCGTCACGGCACGGGCCACCCTCCAGCTCGTCTGTCTCCCGCGCAGCTGGTGATCTGAGCCAGGCTTCCCCTTCCCGGGCTGCTCCTGCACCCGCTCTCCCGGCGGCTCCTTCCCTCCGAGCCCGCCTGGGACCACACACGGGGACGGCTGACACGGGGATGCTCCCCGTGGCGTGCCTCGACGGGGCACAGCCCAGTGCTGGCTGCAGCTGCGAGCTGGACGATGGCTGGGTGCTTAACCCTTGGGTGATGCCACCATCTGATGCATTTCCCTTCGTTTGGATTAAGAGGGACGAACTATGAGAAAATGAGGTTTTGAAGCTGCAGGGATTGACCAGATGTGATCCTGAGACTGTGCCTGAAAGCATTTTGTGATGTTAGGGGAGAGCTGTGGGACTCTCGCTGATTCTCGTCCTTGGGGCTTGTGCTTTTTGAGCCCTTTGCTCCTGCCCCTCCCGGGGAGGGCCCCCTGCGGCAGATGGGGCCTGGGTGCGGTGGTTCAGCCGTCGGGCGTTCGTTGCTGCAGAGATCAGTACCCCTCACAGGAGACACAGAGCGTGCTTTCAAGCAAGCGTGGCCTCTTGTTACGGAAGAGGGAATTAAAATCTGTGCAGCTGTTACCGCCAACACCTTTGTTTAGCCGAGGTTCTTTTCTTCATCCTTACGTTTCACTGTGGGGTAACAAACGTTGGGCTGGGGTGCTTTAGTCAGGCTGGATTTTGCGGTGGGCTGTGCTGTTCCCTCCATGCCGAGCGGCTCGGTTAGGACGGCTTCCTCGCTCGTTAGTCATTTGTCATCGCCGAGTGCAGGTTTGTGACAGAGCATAGCGCAAGCTCCCCTTAGACTTCTGGCTCCCATTAGCATTCCCCGGCTGTGCAGCCCTCTTCCTCGCTCCACGGGTTAACCCTTGGTGCCGCTGAGCCCTCGCCTTCACAGGGCTGCAAGAAACAGGGGCATGCAGCAACCGCAGCCCGGCCTCGTGGGAGGCGAGGAGATCCTCCCAGTAACTTTTGGCCCAGCGTAGGAGCCCCCTGACGCAGGGGATGGGGCAGGCTGCCTGCTTTTAGCGCGCCGTTAACGCAGACCTCTCCCAAGGTGTGTGCACACAGAGCAAACGCGTTTCGTTTGAAATCCCTTGCCACCCTCTCCTCCTCTCCCGTGGAGTAACTAATACCGCCGCCGGTTTGTTACCCGAGCACCATGAGCAGGGCTGACCTTGCTCAGGAAGGTTTCTGCATTGCTATGCATTATGATTTCACAATTAGAGACACTGGCTACAAGTTACCCATGTGTGGAAGTTAAAAGCTGAGACATCTGTTAGATGAACCATCAGCTTCACTTGATTTTGTTTTCTTCTTTAACATATTCAAACACTGGTTAAGATGTTTGAGGCAAACGTTGCATTCTAGTTTTAAAACAGTTTGCTCTTAAATCTTTTCTTCATCCTTCTGTGTAGCGGGGACTGCCCAACCTGTCTGAACTTTTGGTTTAACAATGTTTGTTGATTGCAGTGTTACTTGGATCAAGACTAAAAGTAATTTTTTTAAACAAAATGTTTCTTGCAAATAAACAGGGAAGATGTTTTGCTGCTACTCAGCTCGCTTCTTTCTCCAGTTTCGGCTGTGGGACGGTTCCTACTGAGACCACTGTGCTCTTGGTGTAAGAATTGCAAGTCCTCCCGCGTTCCTCTCGCCCAGTGCCCGGCCGCAGGGTCTCGGCAAGCGCTGCTGGACAAGGCACTGCCTTTGCTCCGGCCGCTGTAGCGTGCGGTTCGGCTCCATTGCCAACGCAGCTAACGGGGCTGCCAAGAGCTTGCTTGACAGACGGCCAAGTCCGCTCCTTGCTCAGCGACCAGCGCAGCAACCTCTACGTGTTGTGTAGGGAGCAGGAGAGGCCGAGCCTCATGCTATGGGCCCTGCGCTTGTGGTTTGACCTCTGGTTTGTTTATCTGCCACTGCTTTAGCACAACCATAATTAGCTTCTGCTCCTTGAAGTCAACTTTTGGCCTAAGCCCCCAAGAGCTCTTGTGCCTGGTCTCCCGCTGACAAGGTACAGGGTCCCCCGACCTGCCCAGGGCTGTTCCCTGACAGCTGAGGCAGGGTCCGACTTGATTTCACTGGAAAGCAAAATAGCAGCAGTGTTGGGGCTCAAGCTGCACCCACACCTGGGATAACTGTACCTCCTCACCCAGCAGAGTAACACTTGCTAATTAGTGGAGTCCTTGAAGGAGATTAAGAAGGCCACCCAGCTGTCACTGTGGCTGGCTGCCGTAGGGAACGCACTTTGGCACCACGGCAGCCAGAAGGGACCCGACGGCACCGTGGGACGTGGATTTTTCATGGAGAGGAGGAGACTCGCCTTCAGAGCTGCCCTTCTGTCCGTGTGCATCTCACGTGGTCCCCGGGTTGTGCTGGAGCCCTTGAGTTCACGCTGCTCAATGTCACCTAAGGACAAGGTGAGATGCCAAATCTGCTGGACTCCCCAGCCCGATGCCTCTGCCCACAAGCACCGCAGCAGCTGCCTTCAAAATAAAGCCGCTCCAACCCTCCCCGGGCATCACACAGCTCCCGAGGCTGTAGCACACCTCTGCCTGGCATCAGGGCAGGTGTAGCCCCACTGTCCCCAACAGAAACCTGGCTGGGAGCTGCCCTTTTTTCTGGAAATCCAAAGCAGCAGAAGGCTCCCGCCTGCCACCCCTCTGTCATCGGTGCTTGGCTGGGTCCCTTCCCCTTGTGTTCGTGCTCTTTGCTTTGTGTCACCCAGCTCTGCTGTTTTTTTTCCTTCTCTTGCTCACCCGCTGTCCCTGCGGGAAGCTCTCCAAAGGGCTGCCCTTTCCTGGCTGCTCCCAGCCACCTCCCTCTGCCGTCTGCTCAGCATCGCGTAACATTTGCTGGCTCCTTGCAGAGGTGTGGGAAGAAACAGAGCAAGAGTTTGCTTGCGGTGAGGGATGGAGGTGGTGGCCTCCCCATGTCCCCCGGCTACAGGCTCTCGGGGCTCAGCTTCTGGAGGGGAAAGCTTGCACCAGCCCCAGGGCAGTGCCGGGAGAGAGACGGGGTTTCTCGCTGACGCGAGGGCAAAGAGCTGCTCCTGCCTAC
>NW_009592955.1:4205-7523 GCF_000690535.1 Cariama cristata | reverse complement strand
CCCCCCCCCAAAAAAAAAAAAATACATGGAATGATTTGTAGAAGAGCACTGCCTTTGGTACCAGCTTGAGATACAGTGAAGGAATTTAATATGGCATAACTTTCTTTTGCATGTCAACATAAGGTTGGTAGTTTTGAAAATGAAGTTGGGACATCACTAAAACTGACACTGTTTTTTATACCCAGTTTTGACTTAGTCACAAAATGTGTACTTGCACTTGTTCACTTACTGAACACAACCCTTTCCATGTAGAGAAGTTGGAAAGTTTTCTTGACTTTTTCAGTATAAACATTTGCAATGTATTAATTGTAGAACATCTTAAACTGAATTCCTATCAACTGTAGAATGTCAGAAATATACTGGATACTCCAGTCATAGGGATTTCATTTTGAGGACAGAGCTTGAAAAACTTGCCTGACATCCAATGTTCTCTGAACTATACCTTTTTACCTACTGACAAAACTCTTAATTCCTGAGACCCTGATGCATTCAGAAGAATAAAGGAGCTACATCTAGTAGTGTTTAACTGTACTGTCAGTCAGCTTTTTACTTAATGCATTCCTAATAACTTATGCTTTCTAATTTTTTCTTAATTTTTCCTGTTAATCACCCATCCACACCTACTTCCACTCTTTCTCCTGGATTAGTTGGTGACTCCCACTTTGGAAAGTTCCCTATGCAACTTGAGTGAACAGTTGAATTTTCAAGTGGTACTTGAACACATGATAACACCTGCTTATTACTAAATTAAAGATACATTGAGAGCTTCTTTCAGATGTTTTGCAATTTGGCTACAGTTCCCTTAGATTTTTACCTAAAATTTTATTTTTAAAAAAATACTGTGAATTCAGACATATGTTTGTTGGAGTATATGGTCTATACGTGATCCTTATAATAGGAAAACTGTTACTGGAAATGCTTGCAACATCACTTCTTTGTAAGCCATAGAAATAAAAAGATCTTTCATATGGCTATGCTTGTGAATATTAAAGTATTCATTTGTTGAATATTGTTAGGTTGTTGTATAAAACCTGAGAAAGTTTAAAGATAAAGGCCTCACTAATAAAAAAGCTTCTCCATGTTTTAATTTGGGCTTACAAGTCACGGCTGCTAAGTCTAGGTTCTTTTAGCCCAGCATACTCAAATCTTAAAAACTAGCTCAATATAGGGTTAAAATCATGTAAGTATTAGATGATTATGTCAGTTGGTGCAACTAGTCTAACCTGTTCTTCAGCCTCCACCACCTTATACAGTTCATCTGGACTCAAGAGTTCTTGCTTTCTTCTACTGTGCTCCAAAATGTAATGGACTGTTTTATTTTCAGATCAGTCTGCATAAATGCTCGTAGAGGTTTGCATTATGGTAGTCAGAAACTTACTAATGATGAAGCACAAGCTTTGCTTCCACTGCTTTAAAAATCAGTGATACTGTTTGTTTGTAGTGATCCTTTCTCTTGTTCTCTTATTGAGCACAATGTTCTTGCCTATTGTTCTGCATCACTACGAGGACATACCCCTCTGTATCCAAAAGAGCATGCGTGCAGCTCTGCTCTGTAACTTTAGAACTATAACAATAGGTGGTTTTTGGAGGGGAGGGAGTTAAGAAAAGTCTTATTATCGTATCCTTCTTGGGTTTGTATGGAGGGGAAAGGGCAGAGAAGAGTTTTTGTCTTTGTGGTTCTATATAAAAAGGCCAATAGTATGCATGTGCCTAGTGTGGCAAGTCCAGTGGACACCAAGATTTGGTCATTATTACATCGAATAACTTGGCAGCTAAAGTGCTCATCAGTGCTTTCAAAAGTGATACTGCATGCCAGGAGTCAGGAAGATGCTGTAAGGCAAGCTTCTACTTGAGGTTGTTTTGCCTGCTTATATCAAAGTGCTGAGATCAATAAGCGGCTGAAGAAACTGCATCGGTCTCACTACTGCTACTAGAAGGGTACTGCATGTTACTGTATGCAACATTTTTTTTCCCCCTGTAGTTAGTGAGCAAATTTTCTACCATATCTTTATAGCTTTATGCAGCGTTTTCTTAATAATAATGTGCTGCAGATCAACCATGCAATTCAGCTGCTAGGTAAAAATATTCTAACTGTCACCCACTTTATTCCAAAGTTCACTAAATGATTGGTTCTTAAATATTCTACTACCTTTTACAATGTTTTACATTGAGCAGAGGAACTTTTATAACAGTGAGAGCTTGCATATTGTGAAATTGTGTGGCTTTGGGTCTTAATCCGTGCTCACTGCACCATTTGGCAAGGCATAGTTGTGAAGCAGTGTTTGCCGATTGGCTTTAATATTGATTTTCTGTGCAGGTATCTTTTCATAATTATTTTGAACCACTATCAGTTGTACATTAGTTGAGCTTTCTGATACAGTCCTGAATGGCAGGAGTGGACCGCAAAATTTCAGAGTTCTTAAGTATGTATGAGGGGTTTTTTATTCTTGGTTTTATAGTAATGTGTAATCCTTTATATTGCCTTCATTATTCAGAGGTGTTAAATGTTTGTGTTTAAGTAAGATAGATGTTGATGGTATTTGAGTTGGTTATGAAAATGAAGGAGGCTACCTGCACAGAAAACATATTTAATATGTTGAAATTTCAAAGGTGACATTTTGAACATGCTGTCTGTGATGGACTGAAGTAACTGAGCTAGTTATTCTTGGCTGAAAAATGACTTTATATTGTCAACTTCTCTTTTTTATTAAACACTAGATGTTCTTTTATGGCATTTAATTTAAGTACTTTTGTCATTGTGTGTACAGCACAGTACTCAAATAATGAAATGGCTTTGTTTTCTATGTTCTGTGAGTCTATTGGAACATAAAGCAGATTCACTGTTACTGGACTGATTTGAAAATTTATGCTGTACCTGTTTTTCAGTTCCATATGCACTTAAACACCCTCCTAAACGGACTAACTTCTTAAATAGGTTGTTTTAGTGGTCATCAGATAGGACTGACTGGTTGACTTCTGTGAGACTTACATTTCCATGAATTATTTCCATGAATTTTACTAAGTGAACGTCACCATTTAAGGCTGGGCCGGCACTTACAGCGGGTGGCAGATGCTCTCCGTCAACCCCGTCCTTTCCTAGAGGGGGAAGGAGAGGAGAAAAGGGAGAGAGACTTAGGGGTTGGAAACTTGAAACAAACTTTAATAAAACAATAACAGTGAAAAGAGTATAAAGAATATGAGAACTAGTACTACTAATAATAGAAATATACCAAACCTATATTGCTCTTCCCGACGATGACCGCGGGACCGTGTGCCGCGCCGCAGCGGCTCGCAGTGCTGACAGGGCAGGGGGGGGCC
>NW_009592955.1:1687-3918 GCF_000690535.1 Cariama cristata | reverse complement strand
GCATAACAATCCCGCTCCTGCCCCAGCAAGTACAGACATTAACTGCAATCAACTCTGACAGCAGGCACTGCCCGAAACCTGTAGTCAGCTTCAGACAGGGCAGTTACTAAGAAAACTTAACTGAGGGGAAAAAAAAGTAAAATCTACTGAAAGCAGAAATAGTTCTGTTTCAGCCAAACCAGGACGGCGAATTTTTTGCAAGGTTCACTTATTACAACTCATTTTAGGCTGTTCTGAATTTAAAAAGAAATAAGTAAAAATCTCTTTAGTTCTTACTGTAGTCTTTTCAGCTTTATTCGGTGCTCTGTGACTATTCTTCAATCATCTCCTATTATGGTACCTTTTAAATTAGATACCTTGACAAATAACTTGCCAGGCAAGAGACCCATGAATTTAGTCTCACCTTCTATACTTGTTTTGTCAAAAAAAACCCAACCAAACAAACAAAACCCAAAACCAACCAAACAAAACACAACAAAAAACACCCCACGCCACCCCCAAAAATCCTACCCTATGTTGGTACTTGTAGGTAAAGCAGTTTTATCTTGCAGAGAATTGGGAAGCAGGGACCTGAGTTCTTACTCATTTTTTTCCAATGAAATGAATCTAAAATTTTAGAGGCTGGATCTGTGGCTTAAATGTCTTTCATTTTATAGGTTTAAATACAGTGAGCTGGAATATGTGTAGCCCTCAGGGAGGGGAAAAGGCATTTAGTGTTTCACTCTGATTTCTCTAGGAAATACCTGATACAGTGGCATTAGTCTGGTGAAACTGCCCAGCTGAGGCGCAGGGTTTCCCAGCCTTACTGCTAAAATTGGTATTAATGCTTTAGAACTTGCTTATTTGGCCAACAAACTTCAGTAGACATAGCCATGTTCTCAAAAGGCCATGTTCTTAAAATGAAAAGCAGTAGACTTAAATGAAAGTACTTAAGCTATGTGCTTCGTATGTGCTCATATTATCAGCTAGCAGATTTCTCTTCTTTCTCTTGTTTCACCAAGAAAGCTTCTTTCTAAACTAGTTTCTTAGTTTGAATTCATGTAGTAACTTTGATGCGTTGTGATTTTATTCTAGTGCTTCTTTACCTGTTTTCTTTTTTTGATCTCATATTTTTGAATTATGTTAGAACATGGCACTGCATGTAAGTATTCAACGTTATGTAAATACAAATGGGAAGGTTATTTTGGATAAACAGAAAACCAAGTGACAGAATCTGCGCTTAACTTCCTAAAGAAGTTTTACTGAAAGGAAAAACATCAACCCTGGGTGAAGACTATTCTGCTCTTAAAATCTGTACACCATATTTTCTGGACAGGGAGATACTTGGCTGACTTTCTTAGAGTGTAAATTAGCCAACATGTAGCTACTTGTAATCCTACTTGGGTGGTTTCTGTTATCTGAGCTAGCTTATGCGTTTGCAGCTATGTATATCAAGAAAAATCAGTGGCAGTGTTTAGGATGAAGGCTGCATCCTTAGTTGTGTTCTTCTAGAGTAACAAGCTTAGCAAGTCTGCCTTCTGAAGATCAGGAAAGAAATCTCTGAACAATCACAAGTGCCACTCTAGAGGTGTCGATGGAAAACAAACATAAGCTGCAAGCATTCTAACTGGGATCGCTGAGCGTTGCAATGCTGTAGAGATTGTTTTTTAAATAAATACTTGCTAGAGGTTGATAGCCTCTATCTGCATCTAGGTGGGTAATAGAAGGAATGATAAACCTGGAGACCCTATCATGTGCTCTTTCAAAGATATTTTCTTTAGTGTCACTAGCAGGACCATGGGAATTGTCAGTTAAAAGATGATGGAATATGTTGTGTGAGTTTAATAGTAAGTAAAAACAGTGTAAAAAAACAATGTCCATAAGTGTGATGGTTCTGTAGACTTAGCTTGTGAGTAGTTTAAACCTGCCATTAGGTTGTTAAGCTGTCTTCTATTTAATATAGTTCAAGGTTGGAATGAGTCTGGCAGTCTATATGAACCGAGTTTAGATTTTGAGATGCCTCGTGTGGAAGCAGTTAGAAAGAAGGGCTGACATTATTCTGCCCTTCCATTTATAGACTCCCTTCCACTTTTCAGAGAAGAGAGTCTTTGATTTATTTCTTACACCGGGGAAAAGAAGGATAAAAGACTAGCACCTCAAACACAGTAGTATCTCCTAGATGGTTGTGGTTTAACCCCAGCTGGCAACTGAGTACCATGCAGCTGCTTGCTCACTCCTCCCTGCTCGTGCCA
>NW_009592955.1:0-1656 GCF_000690535.1 Cariama cristata | reverse complement strand
CCCCCCCCCCCCCCCCGAAGTGGGATGGGGAGAAGAATCAGAAAAAGGTAAAACCTGTGGGTTGAGGTAAGAGCAGTTTAATAATTGAAATAAAATAAAATATTATAATCATGATTGTAATGAAAAGGGAGAAAACAAGGAGGCAGAGGAATAAAACCCAAGAAAGAAACAAGTGATGCACAATACAGTTGCTCACCACCCACTGACCAATGCCCAGCCCATCACTGATCAGTGATCAACACCTCCCGGCCAACTACCCCCAGTTTATAAACTGCCCATGACGCTCTGTGGTATGGAATATCCCTTTGGCTACTTCAGGTCAGCTGTCCTGGCTGTGCTCCCTCTCAGCTTCTTGTGCACCTCCTTGACTTGGGGTATACTTAGCAACAACTAAAACATCAGTGTGTTATCCACGTTATTCTCATACTAAATCTGAAACATGGCACTGGACCAGCTACTAAGAAGAAAATTAACTTTATCCCAGCTGAAGCTAGGATATAGATCCTGACTTGCGAGGAGGCTCACGGAGGCACAACTGCAAAGATTTTTCTGGTTCGTGCTGAGAAGGAGAGTCCATTTAGGTTCATACTCTTTTCTTGTACTGGAATCACATTCCATACCTCTGCCAACCCATTACCTTCTGTTTCCTTTTCCTGGCCACTTCCTCCAGCTGTGGAGTAACTCCTCCATCTCCTTCCTATGCCCCCTCTCCCTGCCCCAGATGAGCAACCATACGGTAACCAAGTAATGACCTGTTAAGCATATCAGTTTTCAGATAGGTGTAAGACAAAAGCAGTAACAAGTAAGGAAGGTCAAAACTTGCTCTTAATTGATCTAATTCTATCCTACAGACCACTACAGCTGGGAAATGCCTTATGGAAGGTAGCACATGTGAAAATAAAAGAAGCATTATTTTTCTGGAAATAGTTAATCTTCTGCCTGGTATGTAACTAGGCAGGCAGTAGCTTAGTTTACATTGATACAGGTGCTGGCACTGAGAACTTGATGGCATGCTGTAGAAATGGTAATTACCAAAAGGCTTATTTGAAGCTTCTTATTTCTTCCAAGTGGCTAGTTTTAGAAACCATATTCGGGAATGAGATAGACAAATTTGTTGAACTTGTCTGGAGTCTCCTGTCCTCAGAAGAATTCATTAAGTTACTGGGTTCAAGCCAGGGAAGAAAACTGAGATGCATTTTCTTCCACTTCATTTTGGGAAGGATAGTGACTAGCTTATTCAAGAAAGGGGAAGAAATGCTAGCTTTGAAGAAATCTAGAGTAGTTAGGAAAAATTCTGTATTGGGTGAGTTACTGAAATGAATTTTGTAGGGTCTTTGGAAGTTTCTTACTGAGAAATTAGGATGTTGAACCGGATATGGGGGGGGGGGAGGGGGGGGGATGTCCCTGCCAACTATCCATTTGTTTGAATCGGGCATTACAATTTGGAATGTCCCCACCTACAAACTGACATCTTTTCAGTGCAGTTAATTTCTTTGACACTTGTAAGTAGTACATTAAAATGTCTCTGCATAGCCGTAAAAATGGAATTTACTTTCTCTACTGTAGTTTCATGTAATATGTGGGGTTTTATTATTACCATTGTTTAAAGTTTGGTGATTAATGTTAAAGTTATTGATTCTTGGAAGTAGAGACAAA
>NW_009592954.1:902-22146 GCF_000690535.1 Cariama cristata | reverse complement strand
GTGCAGGGCGCTGGGCTGAGCAGCCGTGCTGCGGCACCGGCGTCCGCACCTGTGTGCCCGCTGTGGGCCCCCTTCGCTCCCGGTGGACAGCTGGTGTCCGGGAGGTGCCGTCAGTGATTTACTCCCGCACCTGGCCCCGGCCCGGCCCCGGGGGGAGGTCACCCGCGGAGTGTGACTCCCAGAGCGGGTACGTTTCCTCACCGCCTGCCCTTTCCCCTGGCTGCTCGTGCCTCCCATCCTGCTCCTCTGCTTGGTACTCGGAAGGTGGTGCGGTGCACTGCAGTGTTAGCGGGGTCCGGAGGCAGAATCTAGAGCCCCTTTCAGACTTTTACAAGGTGCTCGCGTGTGTAGTTGTCAGGGGGGCAGTCCCTTAGGCACCACCAAGCTGGAACATCCAGTGCCCGTGTCGGGTAATGTGTCTTCTAGTGTAACCGCGTAACTGCTTCCTAAAATGAGATACTGCTAATAGCAAATTAATTCTGTTATATTGTACTCCTAAGTACCATGGAGCTCTATTAAGCCTCTTATTATTCCTTACCAGGTAACACGAGAGTTGTTTGGGGTTTTTTGTTTTTAATGTTTAATACTACATAGGAAAGCACACAAAAGATATTTCTTACAGCACTTGCATGCCACTAGCTGAGAGATACAGCAGGGGAGAAAACCACTGCATACTACTTTGGTTGATCTGTTAGTATATTTTGAAACACTTTGCACCGTGTATCTTGTTTGAATGGTGTATGTTGCTTCACAGAGTTATTTGGTTTTGTTCTAGTGGGGCTGTACTGAATACTTGGTGCCATGGCTATGCAGATGCAGTTCGAAGCAAATGCAGATACGTCAGCAGAGGAAGAGAGCTTTGGACCACAGCTCATATCTAGGTTAGAGGTAGGTGTGGAGTTAGCTCTAGAGTAAGTTTTCAAGAAATCTGGTGGTCTTTTTCCTTAAATGCAAGTTGTCTCTGAAAACTGTGTTGCCAGATTCTTACTTGTGTTTTGTTAAAAAAAAAAAAACAAAAAAAAAACAACCAAACAACCAAAAACCACAATACGTTAACAATTATATTTGATATTACATTGCCTTGCTGTGTACCCTTTCCTAGCATGTACTAGTCACCTTCAGCATCTATTAAAGCAAATAGAGAATTATATCTTCTGCCTGTTCTATGCCATCTATATAGTTAATAGCTTGTACAAACATTGCACTGGTTAAAGGATATTAATTTTTATGGTTCTTTGTGTATAAGCAAACAGGCTGGTAACATTCAGTATGCTGGCTTGTAATAAGAGAGTTTGATCCAAATCTGCAGAAGCCAGTTGAAGGTATTCAGTGGAAGTGAGATTAAGGTATTTGTATCTTAGTGTGTCCTTTTTTTTCTCCCCTCCCATTCAGCAATGTGGTATAAATGCAAACGATGTGAAGAAATTAGAAGAAGCTGGATTTCACACAGTTGAGGCTGTTGCTTATGCACCAAAGAAGGAGCTACTAAATATTAAAGGAATCAGTGAAGCCAAAGCTGACAAAATCTTGGTGAGGATGTTATAGAAAAGCTTTAACCCAAGATATTCAAGAAGTTTTATTTCTACTGGCTTATAGCGTTCTGGTGATTTTGGAAGGTCTCCGTTAATGGCATACTGCGAATGGCAGTAAAGATGATTAGAGGTACGACATGACTTTTGATGAGAAGAGACAAAAAACACTAGGACAGCTTCAAGAAGTGAAGAGGGAGGGACTATTAGATCTATAAAAGTCATGGAAGGTATGGATAATATGGCCGAAATTACTATTATTTCTAACTCAGTATTTCTCATGATAGGAAGGCTTATGATAAGCCTAAAGCAAAGAAAGTGCTTTTTCATATAGGTTGTAATCAAGTTATGGAACATCCTGTCCCAAGACACAGTGGCCATCTGTAGCATAAATTGGTTTAAAAAAAGGCTAAGTGCAATGTTTGTGGGGTAATGTTTAGATCGAGAAGGTCGCTAACTGAACCCAGAGGAACTACTAAATCAAGGGGCAGTCCCTTCTTCCGTGGTTTGTTACGGTCTCTCCCTAAGCATCTACTGCTGGCAGTTGTCGAAGCAGAGGATACTGCGTTGTAATAACTGGCCTGACCCAGTACAGCTGTCCTGTTCTGTTCTTCTTAAGCAAGTTAATTGTGTACCTCAGACAGGTATTCACCGTGAGGCCTGGGGTTTACTTCTGGGGACTGGGAGTGAAGCCCGAGTTGTAATCTCGCAGCATCTTCTAGTTCAGAATGTGGAGTTTCTGCCAAACTAGTTCTCATTTATCGAAATCTGACCTAGCACAATGTTTAACTCCGGTACTTTTCTTACTTCGCATATTTATTCACTGTTAGGAAGACAACTTTCCTAATAGGCCGTATGCTCATCCTAAGTATTTCAAGTTTGACAGGGACAGAACTGAACTGAAAGGGTGGGGGATGAGACAGGGAAGATTTCTATAAAATACACAAAGTGGTTGTTGAAGCCTTTTTTTTGAGCAGACTTTCAGTTCTGTTCAGAGATACCAACTAATATATGGTCTATAAAATAAAATGTATGCATCAAATTATATAGGTGCTGCTCCATTTCACAAAATAGAAAATTACAATATTAATTACTAGAGGGGGGTAAATGAATGAGATGAACTCTCCTTGCACTGCTTAGTTTGGTTTTCTTCAGGCTGAAGCAGCTAAACTGGTTCCGATGGGTTTCACCACAGCAACAGAATTCCACCAGCGAAGGTCAGAGATCATCCAGATCACCACTGGGTCCAAAGAACTTGATAAACTTCTTCAAGGTAATAATTTTATTTCTCTTTACTGATTAGCCTTAGTTACCTGCTTTTTTTTTTTTTCTTTTCCTATGAACACGATCCTTGCACAAAAACACATAAGACACACAAGCTCTGGTTGAATGAAAAATCTCCTAGAGTACTACTATCCTGTATCACAATAGATTTTCTTTAAAAAGACGCAGAAATAGCTTTAAAACCTTCTAGTCATGATGCAGTACCCAGAACTGTTCGTTTTGGATGTTTCTAGTTTTTTCTAGTTTATGACCTACTTCAAGAAGAAAACCCCAGGTATCATCTTCTCCCCGTTCCTCCTTGTAATCAAAGAATCAAACCAAGTTGTTTCAGCTTTTCAGCATCTTCAAAAATACACTTACCTAAACTTCTTATCGGTAACATGAACAAATCTCGGTATGAAAACCAGTTTTTCCAATTAGCGTTTTGAAACTTTTAACCAAAGTAAGTGTTTAACTGAGTCTTTGTAAATGTAATACTTTATACGTGGTCTTTGTTTGAAGTATGTTACCTTCTTTAAATTTTTTTTTTTTAATTCTTTTCCCTTTAGGAGGAATAGAAACAGGGTCCATAACAGAGTTATTCGGGGAGTTTCGTACTGGAAAAACACAGTTGTGTCATACCCTGGCAGTAACCTGTCAAGTGAGTAGTGCACTTTATTAAAATAAGGTATTCAGACAACACAGCTTTTGGATACTGGCTAATTTGTGCACCTTTCTCAACCAAACAAATGTGGTGCATATAAACAGCTGTGAAGAACGTATCTGCAGCGCCCTTGGCTGTACTTGCAGCTTTCTAGGATCTTTTGTTTCATGCTGAATTTGCCTACTAGGATTACTTTAGCAGCAATGAAGTTTGTGATGTTTTTTGCCTGTGTTTAACATGTTCTGTACCTTTTTTTTGCGCTCTTTTTCTCCTAAGTATTCTGACAACAAAATTTGACACGTTAGCCTTGTAGCATAATTCTAGGTCTTAAATGCAGAGAAGCGTTTGAACTCTCTTCAGGTGCTCTAGACTGCAGAGAACCTTTCTTATCACCAAGAGTGTTGAAAAGAGAGAAGAAACTGTGCTGGATTCAACAAGTTTCTTTGACTAGCTGCTTTGTTTTTCCTAACATCCTAAGCTTACTTCATTTCACTTTTGTAAATGCCTTCAGCTGGCTCTTGCTATCAAACAGTAGATGAGTTTGGAGTAACCTTTTTTCTAATGTTAGTTTAAGCAAATAATAGTGTTTATTACTTTCTAGAGGTTGATATTTCATAAAATAATAGAGGCTTTGGGCTGAATTTCATCATTTAGCTAAGGCCCTTATGTACCTAAACTTACCAGCTCAAAGTTAAGCACCTGTTCTCTTATGCGGGTATCAGAGATTGAAAACAGGAATCTTTCTTCTCACTTTTCCCAGATAAATGTGACTTTAATCACAATAGCTCGGTATGTTATTTATTGTATGGTATCTCTTGAGGGCATGAGGCAATAACTGGATTATTTGTTGATACTTTATTTCATGTTCGTTCATTTGCTTTTCCTTTAGCTTCCCATTGACCGAGGTGGTGGTGAAGGAAAAGCAATGTATATTGACACAGAAGGGACCTTCCGTCCAGAACGTCTTCTTGCTGTGGCTGAAAGGTCTGTACTTATGGCCAGAAGTAAACTGGCATTAGTTGAAGAAAGGAATACATTTACTTACGGGACAACTTAGTTAATAAAATCACTGTGTAAATCAGCCTGTCTCCTTAAATTCATGGGGCTGTTGCAGTAAGAACTTTCCCTAAAAAAAACCAACCAAACAAAAATCTTTCTGTATTCTAGTTGTCAGTCCACCTACATGCATGGTAGACTGCTTCATTAGCTATATTTTATAGACAAAGTATGGTATGACAGCAGCTAACATCATTGTCCCTGGAATATGATGTCTTCACTTCTTACTAGTGTCTCTTTCAGACAGTTTTACTGTTAGTGAAATACATTCAAAGACTTTTTAAAAATTCTACTAATAGCATTACCTGGAAACAAAGATTCTCTTGAAAAGAGCTTATTGCAACAGCAGCTGGAAAATTTTTGTTACGAAATATGAGAGCATCCACTGACCAGTTGAAAAGCTTTTTTTTCGTCTCCTGCCTCTGTCTCAGAATGTTCTGATGTGTTTTTTCATACCAGTTGGAAAGCAAAACGTAATCACCCAAATAAAAATTCTGCTATCTACACAGAGATTCTGGTTAGACTTAAAAGCCTGAAGTACTGGTTCTGTCCATTAGAAAAAGGAGCTAATTCTGGTCTTGTGATTCTTTAGACTTTCTCAAAATGAAAACTGTTTCTATGGTGCTTAATTCTCCCTGATTGTTGCTTCAATTAAATATCAAGGTATATAAGCAACTTCAGTGAACTTGGCTTGAAGTGTTTACCTTGCAGTGCTTATCAATTGCTGAAATTGTGTCAGCTTGAACAGAAAAGCAGCCCAACGCTTTGGGAAGGGATGTGAAGCATGTCATACCTGACTGAAGTAGGAGAGGAATTTTAAGGATGCAGAATGCAATTACTCAGACTGAAATTTGGGCCTAAGCTTCAGATAGACAATTTCAGTTATGTGGTAGTTTTAAAAAATATTTCCACCTAGATACTGATTAGAATTTTCATGTCAGTAAGCTGTGCGGTTTCTTCTGGAAGTAATAAAATGACAAACATTGATTGTTTCTAAGCTGCAAGCCAAAATCGTGCAGCAAGACTGGGCTGATTTGAATACAGAGGCTCAGATATTCTGCAAAGATAAATTCAGTTGACCTGTTTTCTACTACACTTTTGCTAGTCTGATTTAGGTTCATATTTTTTCAGACTGTGAATGTAGCATTTTTTTAAAAGTATTTTAAAAACTTTTGTACAAATTTCCTAGCTTAAAAAACAACCGTCCTCCTTTTTTTTTACCATGCATTTACAGAAGGAAGACTTAGTTTCCAAGTGACTGTGTTTCCTTCAAGCAGCCTTCAAGGGTACTTCAAGGCCTGGCCTATCGTTATAGATGTCTCCTCTGAAGTTTCTTTGGTTTTACCCTTCATCATTCCTCAGCAGATTTTTTTGTTCATGAAGTCATTTTTATTTTTTTTTTCCCCAAGACGCCATGTGCCCTGTTAGGCAAAGCTGCCTGCCTTATGCTTTAGGTTAATTTCACAGTATGTCTGCTTTGTAGTATCATGCTGCAGAGCTGACAGTCTGTATGGGGCAGAAACTTAGGTTTTAATTTGGTTTAATGAGGCTCGATTCTGTGCCACTGCAGGCAGTCTTGCTACTCCTTTTGCCCCACGGTGTTGGCCTTGGTGACTGTTAGGCTGTAGGCTGAAGCAGAGCAATTGCTGATGTGGTTCACTGCAGGGCAGCATAAATTGCTGGTGCTGGAGCAAAGGAGAGGACAAGATGAGCAGCTGGAAGCAGAGAGAATGAAAGGGTGGGATCACTGCTTTTTAGTAGCACCACAGTTTTATGAGGTAAGGCCAGTATTTATGGGCCTTTCCATGACTAGGTAGGTAGAAAAATCAAGTAAGATTTAATACCAATCCAATGTGATGTGCTAGCCCACAAGAGATGCTTCCTTTTCTTTATAGAGCGAGATGATCTAATCGCCATACCATTATAAATGAATGAAGTAAGGTCAAGTTATTGAAAAATAGTAACCTGAAGATTTGTGTCAGTACTGAATTTGGATGGTTTGTTACTGAAACACCAAAAAAAAAAAAAAAAAAGGAAGACATTTTACACAGGTCCTAGAGGTTAGTTTGACAGATGTTCACTTTGCAAACATCTGATATTACTATTCCTCTCCTCTTTCTCTGCTGCTGCTCTCTCCCCACAGCTATTGTGTAATTTTCCCTCTGCAGGAAGTAGTTTCCCTCACTTTTTTGCTACTGGAAGGGAATGTGCACTCCCATATCAGCTGGGGACAGTACCAGCTAAATCCTGTTAACTCTCCTTGAAGACATTTTGATCCAACCCTGCTGGCTCTTCCCACAGCAAGTAAAGCAGTACTCCCATGTTCCCTGTCACCAGTGGATATTTGGCAACAAACACCACTTGGGCACTGATGGGAAAGTGAAATGATGTTTGCAGCAGTTGTAGGTACATCCGTAAGAGGGTATCTGTGCCTACAGAGAGTACTTCTTCCATCCCTCAGTCTTTTTCTTCAGCTGACCTCGGATGGAGGCTAACCATCTTTCAACTAGTTTCTTTCTGTAGTCTGTTGATTTGCCAAGTAGTTGACTAGTACCCTTGACTTTAATCTCCAATATGTAATAATTCAGTGTGGTCTCGCTTCAAAATGCTAGTCACGGTTGGCGATTATTCACCTTCAAACATAAGGTGCCTGTAGCCTAGCAAGGTTGGATTATTTGATTTATTGATAGCTATCATGTGCAGGTAACAAAATTAATTGACGGCTATGATTCTAAAAGTGTACTGTTCAAAGCTATGCTTAGCCTAGAAGTCTAACTTCTACAGGAATTAGGGAGGGAGACATTAGGTGTCCAGCTGTGAAAAGCAGAATATTGAAATCATAAAGATACTTAACTTAATTCACATTCTTAATTTGATGTATTTTGATATGGCTTGGATCTTTCATACTATTCATTGATCCTAATGTCATTAGAGTGTAAAACTGTATTGTTGGAAGTTGTGGTCTCTCACTGGAGAATCCACTTTGATCTGGCTCTTCAGCTAGAATCTAAAAAAATAAATTCTTTGCACTGTTCTCCCAGGATGTCTTATCAACTGAACGTGCACTTAGGTCCATCGATGTGTGCTTCTGCATTCAGTGTACCACTGATATATGCGCTCCATTTCATTTGCTTCACGTCGACATTTTAAGTATGCCTGTACACTCATGCGTGCAGAATGGGGAACAAATGGGAAGAGTTAGACATTTGTGAGCGGTTCCAGGGCTAAAAGCTCATTGTGATCATGGAGAAGCAGTGACCGGGAGATGGTGGAGTTCAGAATCCTGAGAGAGGTGCAAGGCATTAAGCAGGATTGAGGTACTAGACTTCAGGAGAGGTGACCTGGGAGCAATATAGAGGCACTGTTGGAGCATGCAGAAATGGGGTTAGGAAGGCCAAAATCTGTCTGGAGTTGAATGCGGTGAGGTGTGTACAAGGTAGCAAGAAAAGGTTTTAGTGTACAGTGTGGCCAGACGTTAGAATAGGTTGCCCAGAGAGGTTGTGGAGACTCTGTCTTTGAAGATGTTCAAAACCTGACCTGACACAGTTCTGAGCAACCTGCTGCAGCTGATCCTGCTTTGAGCGGGGAGGGGAATTGCACTAGTTGGTCCACAGAGATCCTTTCTGATTTCAAAGAGTCTGAAATTCTGTGAAATATGCTGTAGTGTGAAATGAAAAATGAGAACAAATTATGTATGTTCTCTCTCATCGGAAAGAGTATTACTACATTGCAGATCCAAGGAGGATAATCCACTGGTTCTCTGGATTCTAAAGGATTTCTCAAAGTGCCGTGGAAGGCTGTTTACGCTGTTTTTTATTGGCAATATACTGCTTTCAGAATATTCTGTTCCAGAATGGTAGCTTTCCTTGCCTGTGGTTTTATTTTGAGGAAAATATCTGGGGTTCTACTTTAGTATTGTTTCTAGGCAGGAAAATATTGTTTAAAAATGGTTCCTAATCATTCTGTTCTCTTTTCATCACTGAGTTGTGTTGCGTTTTTTGCTGTCTGTTTTTATCTCTAAGACTCTCCCAGGAATGTGAATTTTTATTCCAGTCTTTAGGTAAACCTGCTAGATAACTCCTATTGATGAAGTTGTTACTTAATGATTTTTTTTTTTTTTTCCCCCACTGATTTCTCCAGGTATGGTTTGTCTGGCAGTGATGTCCTAGATAACGTGGCGTATGCTCGAGGTTTTAACACAGATCATCAGACCCAGCTCCTTTATCAGGCATCCGCTATGATGGCTGAATCACGGTAATAATACTGATTAGATGGAGTGATTTTTGTGCCATGACATAATCATATTATAAAGCTACCTGTAGATGATGAACAAGTGCAAAAGAAGTATAGATTACATAATTGTGAAATGTCAAAGTAATTGTTTACTTCAAAAGTTAACTTGTTTGAAATATACTTGCTTTCTTCAGTGCTTAGCTCTGTTAGATCAGGTTTTGTTATTCTCAAATTGGATTATGCTTTGGCATATCCAGACGATAAGCTTGGTGTGTCAGCAGTCAGCTGTCAGTTCATACCTCTTGCTGTTGAGATGTTGGATGACTGTCACTGACTTGAACTGTGACAACTGACGTTACTTCACAAAGAACGAGTGGCAGCCTGAGGAGCAATTTTAAAGATCAGTTTATAATTGTTTTCAGAAATAGAGTGTTCATTTAGAGCATGCCACACACTGAAGAAACCTGTGCAGACAGCTTTACTTTGAAACAGATTTACAGGCCACTTTAGAGGGAAGGAGATGGTGGTGTGAGCTGTATAAGGACTTGTCCACAGAATGTCTGTGGTGTCAAAACATTGAATTCTGGGCTAGTTTATAAGAGTACCATAAATCTAAGTTTTTAATCATGCAGCAGCAACTTTCTTTGGGTTTACTGGGTTTTATTGTATAGTTAGTAAGCAGAACATTACAGATCAAGTCAGTGTTGTTAAAAATAATGATTCTCAACTGACAGGTTGAGAGGACCTTACATCCACATCTGTATACAGCCTTACAATTTGCTGGGCACTGTCACACTCCGGCAGAGGCATTATCCGTGCCTGGAAACGTTTGTGAGAACCCTGCACTTCTCTTCTCCAGGTATGCGCTGCTGATAGTGGACAGTGCCACAGCGCTTTATCGGACAGATTACTCGGGGAGAGGTGAGCTGTCAGCTAGACAGATGCATCTGGCCAGATTTCTGCGTATGCTGCTTCGACTTGCAGATGAGGTAAACTATGAACTTTGCTTTAGTCTCTAAAGGACTGGTGATCAGTTTTCTTTCTCTTGGAAAGCTTAGCAATTTTGTACAAATGGCTTTCTGCCCCCTCAGTCTCTGTTTCCATTTTGTTTTGAGATGCATGATAGAGTGGTTATGGACAGCAGAGGGGGCAGAGAAAGGCATGCATGTGTCTGTCTTTTTTTTTTTTTCTTTTTCCTTTGTTCAGATTGTGGAAAATAAATTGATTTGTTGCTTTTCTCCGTATAGTTTGGTGTGGCAGTTGTGATCACTAACCAAGTGGTAGCACAAGTAGATGGAGCAGCCATGTTTGCTGCAGATCCCAAAAAACCTATTGGAGGAAATATCATTGCACATGCTTCCACCACAAGGTGAGAGAACAGATTACCATCCCATTAGCCGTGTTTTGGAAGATTTTGTGAAACTAGCTGAGTACTTTCAAATTCTGGGTTTCTACATAGTCTGTCAATGGCAAGTCCAGCCTGCTGCTCAACAAATGAGTGCCATTCTGAGCATTCACTAATCTGCAGCAAAATCAACACAACATTTTCAGAAGTTCTTACAGCTCCGCAGTGTGCTGTATTCATGTACTAGCATAATGTACATGTACTAACAGTGTTTTAATGATTTACTGAAAATAGGCTATACGCCCTTACCTGTTCTGTTTCCTTCTCCCTATTAGACTGTATCTGCGAAAAGGCCGAGGTGAAACCAGAATATGTAAAATTTACGACTCTCCTTGCCTTCCTGAGGCTGAAGCAATGTTTGCTATTAATGCTGATGGAGTGGGAGATGCTAAAGACTGAAGACCCCATTTCATTTCCCATGTAACCCAAGACCAGGTGTCCGTAAGGCTCCTCTCTTTGTGGCACCTTACAGATGCTTTCCCAAGGCAGCTGCTATTCAAACACTGGCAGAGGAATCGCTTGTATTTCAGCCTAGAAGTCCATCAGGTGAATACACTTTGAGACACACCTGGAGGTGTTGCTTGGAAGAGACCTACCCTCTTAGGCTTTAGTTGCACGTTCGATTAATGTGGTTTCTTGAGAACATTTTCCAAGGACCATAGCCTTTGTATTTTCCTCACAGCTGTTGCTCCAGCTGGATTCTACCGGTGGACATAGCGCAGTAATCTAAGACTATGTGACCATAGTTCATAACTTGGTGAATTTGAAGTAGCATTGATGGGTTTGTCAAATAAGAAAAGTAGTGACTTAAATACTTAATGGATTGCTTTAATTATAAAATAAAGCAGAATGGTATTCCACAATAAGAATTTGAGGATATTGCTGGGATTGATGGTGATTGCAATGCATATTCTTTATGTTAATTTTGTTTTGCATGCTGCAACATGCTAGCTTTTGGGAACTGTTAATTTAAATTTCAATTACTTTTTTGTATTTCATTAATTCTCTGTGGAAACCTGCTTTTAATAAAAAGGGCTGTGAAAATATTGACAACATTACAGGTTTCTGGGATTCAGCGAGGCATTAATTCAGACCGAGGCATTTTTTGTCTGCAGGTAGGAAGGAGATGCAGAAATCTTCAATGAGTGTCAGTTTGGATTTTTTTTTTTTCCCTCCTAACGCACTAACAAAATGCATCATCTCCTTCGTGACTTGAGATGTGCGGTGCAACTGCGCTCTAAGTGCCCTGTAGGTGTCTTTTAAGAGTTTTTGAGGTTAAAAAGGTTCTTTTACATTATGCAATATTTTTATATAAGCTGTGCTATTGTGAACTACTCTAAACTTGATTAAAGAGAATGGTATCATAGTGGTCATTGGCAGCAAAAATTATTTTCCTTGTTCTTTTTCTCTGGGACAATTTTTCTGGGGCAAATAATGAAGAATACGTACAGTGAGATCCAACTGTCTCTTCCAGGCTAGCAGGCATAAGCTACGTTTCTTCAGGTACCTAAATACTTGTGCTATATTGATGACTAAATCTCATGAGATGGTAAGTTGTCTGCTGTCTCATTTACAGCTGAATGCTTTTGTACTTAAATTCTGCGTAGCCATGGAATGTCTGCTGTTTCTGTTCAGAAGATGTGCACAAAAGGCAATTGCTGTCACCGTGACCTGCAGCTGAGTTTCAAGAATCAAAACTCATAAAAATGTTAACTAGGGGATTACATTGGGGTTGAACTCATCACTAAGGAACTGAGATGTTCACGTGTTTTAGTGACAGAAGTTTAGCGCTTACTTGTTACTCATACTTGTCCTACGCTTAGGAGAAGCTGGTTCAACATGCTGTCTGATTACCATTGTCTGACGTCACCAATTACAAGACCCCGTTATTGTCCGAAGTACGCTGGATGTTAATCACGTTGGCTGAAACCTGGCATGACTGGGGTCTGCGATAACTGATACTTCTGGGAGGGTGGGGAAACCTGGCAAAGGTTTTCAGCTGTCCTCGGGACTGAGGCTGGGGTAAAAGGAAATGTTATGCCCTGTCAAAAAAAGTCCAGATGTCTGAAGTTCTGGGCTGTCTGGTTTTGAGAGTCCAGACCTAAAGTTTGGCCAAAGGTGGTCTCTGAAATGAAACGCCTTGTGCTGGCCCTGCAGAAATCTGCTTACAGGTAACCAAGGTTTTTTTTGTTTTTAAGCCCCACTTTGTGTCAGGTATATTAGGGATAAATGACACTTTGTGGGATGATGGAACAGTTTGTTTTATTGGTTTTGACCACAGGAAACATCAAAATGGCATGTTTGTTTTCTGCTCTGTTGCTTCTCCAGTGTCCTTTATGGAAAGGGAGTTTTGCCGTGCCTGTATCATAGCCCTCTACTGTCTGTATCTCTTTGTATGTTAATGCTGTGTAATTCGATCTAATAGAAACTTTTTTTTCTCCTTTTCAAAGTCTGCTTAGGTCTTTGAACAACTAAAATTACATCTGAAGTCCTCTGTTGGTGTAATGCTCAGCATGGAAACCAATGTTTCTGATAGCCTGCAGTACTCCTCTTAGCTAGCTGAAAGGTTTGTGACTTTGGTTGGGAGAGCAAAGGTGAAGAAACTGGGGAATATTTGTTCCTCCTCTCTAAGCTCTTACATGGCTTAGGCTCTGAACTGGGGGCGGATTTGGGGCGTTTTGTTTTCTTTCTTTGAAACACAAGAACCTTTTTTGAAAGATCTTTCTCAAGTCATCTTATGACATCCCTGTAGCAGCTGCAGACAAGTATTTCTGTAGAGCGTTTAAGTTGCTTATGACACAATGCTGTGAAACGCTAATTAAATAAGCTTATTGTCAACATTGCTTTAAGCTCAAGGAGGTATGATTAATATTCCTTTAGTAAACTTTTTTCCTGCTGTCTCCTTGAAATACTTCTCTTGGTGTTTCCCCAAAAGTTCCTCTCAAGGCAGTGGAATATGATTAGAAATCATATTCACTTTTAAATTCTGAAGTGTGTGTGTGTGTTTGCGCAGTCTGGCTCACATTCATCCAGCCAAGTTTTCCTACATTCAAACCCGTGTCTAGGGGCGAAGAGAAAATTCTAACTGCATTGAAATGTGTGCAGAAATATGTGCGTTATTCTGAACTCCTCATGCCCTTATTAGAGCACGACGGAGAGCGGTTTGATTGATTCAAAGGACATAGATGGAGCCTGCAGTGTTTTGTTTCCATGTTCCCCTCGAGAATTGCGTTCACCTCCTAACGGCAGTCTGCTTTGCTGCCGGGATTGGCCGCTGCTCCTTTGGCACCAGTTCCTTACCAGTCACTGGGCTCTGCCCATCCGCGGCTGCATCTGGTTTCAATTTCCAGAAGAGCTGGCGATGCTATGAGCTACACAACTTGTATTTGGTACACAAATTAAAAACTCCTCGTCATACAAATGTGAGGCGCAGAGACCCCAAGGAGCGAAGCGAGGCTCGCAGTTGGAAGGACATGAGCGTAGTGTCGCGTTGAGAAATGTTCCCATGTTTTCCTCAGAAGAGAACAGCCACATCTCGTAACTCCACGGATCTTGCTTTGAGGGCAGATAGCTGGCTGGCTCTGTATCGCTGTGTGTGGTCAGCAGTCTTCCCAACTACCCAGCCTTAGAAGCAAATGCTAAATTTTTCCAGATGCAGCTACAGTGGTGCGAGTGTAAAGTGCTGCTCAGTGGCTCCAGTTCTCCCGTTTTGTTGGCTTTGCAAATACACAAACCCACCGTGTGACAACAGCGCTTCCCCGGGATGTGTTTTTAATTATGGGGAGGAATCTGTTCAAGGTCACAACCCGGACCAAAAATAATTGGATCTCTGCATACGGTTTGTGTTATCTCGGTTCAATGTGCCCTGTGCCTCAGTTTCCCCCCTGAGACCGGAGGCTGCAGCATCAGCCTTACAGGGTGACCTGGTACAACCTGCCTGCCTCTCGCCACGGAGGAGAAAAATAACGAAAGGCAGAAGTGGCCCAAGGCGAAGGTAATGCTTGGTTATTTTCACTGTGTCACCTGAGTTAATTAGATGACACGAACGTGTGCCGGAGCTCATCGTTAAGCTGCTGACCTTGGCCAATGGCGTGTATTAGTCTTGGCGGTGGTGGTTTTCCTCGCAAGGTTGGTGCGTGTTTATGCCGTTGCGATGCAGCTTTAACAGTCCCTGGCAGAGACCTCGCTGTTGACGGTGAGAGGAACCGAAAGGACAAATTGTCGACTCCTACTGTGACTACAGCGACCGTGCATGATCTGCTGCTTCCCTTTCAGATGGTTTCAGCCTTTATTTTCAGGAAAAACTTTAAAATATAAATTGGTTTATCTGTGCTATAGAGTTACACTGTTCCTCACTCTGTCTCACTCCAGTGGGCTGTGTCCTCTTCCAGGAAAGGCAGAAAATATCTGCATAACCCAGCTGGGATCTGGGGCTTTAAACAAACTTCAGAGCACTCAGTAGTTGTTTGTCCGATCGTTAAATACAAGATACAAAGGAGTTTTTAATAACTGTAACCTTGCTGCTCCAGACGAATGAGGAAAAGTAAAACGGAGGGAACGCTGCAGCTTAAAGTTACATCCAGAATATGTAGAATATCGTACCAGGAACAGGCAGCAACGCCAAAGACTTCGTCACCAGCCTGAAAACAAAGGGAATGGCGAATGACAGCAAGTTGGTGTGTTGGTACAGGGGAAGGTGTTGGGGTGTGGAAGGGATTTTTGGGGAGGCGTGAGGGGGAGAACTTGGACATGGTGTATCTTCACACCTTTTCAGAAAATAAACTACAAGACTCCAACTTTCACTTAAAATAGTTCGCTTTTATTAAACTGGTTGTATTCTACTGCTGCTTAAGTTTATCCTGAGGTGGTTTTATTTTTCTTTAGCAGAAGCTTGTTTGTAAGATGACGGTACTTGTTCCTTTGTCCATATTTTGTATAAAATATGATCCTTTAATCACTGATGGTCCATCACATATTTTAAAAACATCTAAATCTGCTGGAAAAAGAGAAAATTACAATTGTGTGCAAATCTCCACCACCACCTCCCAGGGAAAGGCTTTGCTGGAGTTAAAACTCTGCAATGGAAGTGAATCTTTGAGCCTGGCGGGTCGGGGTGATGAGCTCCAGCACTTTTCTAGCTTAACACCATCAAGTCCGTCCTGTAGCTGTGTATTATGCCTCAGGCAGAGAAGTGAAATTAATACTCTTAATATTCAGTTAAACCAATCTCGGCACAGACAGCACAAGAAAAGTCAACCTTATGCGTGCTTCGCTCCGTGACTTAAGTAGCCGGTTTGGATGCTTGAGTGCCTGAGACAGAGGGGAAAGCACAGCAGCCACAGTACAGCACCGGGCACCTGAGAGGGTTCAGAAGGTGGTCACGGGGAGCGCAAGGTGGTCACGGGGAGGAGACGACCTGCCTCATGGGAAGGGCAAGCTCAGAGCTGCCGGTGTGAGCCCACGCTCCCGTGGGAAAGGCCAACCTTGGGGGTGTTTGGGGTGAAGCCGGGGAGCGCCGGGACTCCCAAGTGGATGCGCTAAGGCCGGCGCGGAGGAGGGCAGTTTGTATTTAGAGCTGCAACAGAAACCCGAGTCCTCAGCCCCTGCCAGAAACGCGTGGGGGGGGTTACGGGTGCTGAAGGACTCCGCAGGGCCAGGGGGGTTGTGCGTCCGGCAAGGCTAACGAGCAAACCAAGCTGCCCCCAGAACAAAGCAGGTTTGGGGCTTGTTTATTCTAACTCTGACCCTGGTCCCGGGTTTCCTCTCCCACCCCACATCGCCTCTGGCCTCGCGTGGGCTCCCCACCCGTCGGTGGGCAGGAACGGGTTACAGGTGCCTTTCCCAAGGTGGGAGCTGGCGGGGAGAGAGGAGGAAGGCAGTCACGCAAGGAAAGCCACGCTGGCTTGAGAGGGGCTGGCTTCTCACGCATTGCCCTGTAACCCCGTCATCTATCTTGTCACGGGCCAGCCCTCCTGCCAGCGTTAGTCCGCGGCGACCGTGGATTCATCTCCTCTCCCTCCCAGGGGCGAGACAGCGGCGTCTGGGCAAGCAGCCTGCGCTGCCCTGCCTTCTGCTCGCCAGCTGACGGAGAGCAGAGCGGTGAGTACTCCCCATGACACATGCCAGAGGGGACTTTCTCATTTCGGCCCCCCTTCTTCTCGCTGGCAGGACGCTCCCTCCCTCTGCCAGCAGCAAACACCCCTTGAAGAGCTTCTAATTCCCGGAAAAGAAAGGCCGTCAGCCCCTGCGTGGCATCCCTGGATGCGCTGGCATCCCCTTCTTTGAGCAGGACTTTTAGGACGGGTTTATTAAGTGACAGAGAAGCACATTAATTCCCTTGGAAGCCTCGGGCTGCTGGAGGAGAGGGCCGTTGCTCCCAGCCTTGCCGGAGACGCGCAGACCCTTTCAGACCTATCGCAACGCCGTTGCCAGGATCTGACCCCGGGGGTTTGCAACAGCCTGGATCCCAGGGACGCGCCACCTCCAGCCTCCGCGCAGTCGCTCTGTTGTCACAGCCCTCTCCGGGCCAGGACTGAGCTTCCAGCTCTTCCTGAGACATGTTTTTCCTCCCAGACAGAGCCCTTGTTTCACCACAACCCCAAAAAACTTGAATTCCTGCTCGAGACGAGGGTGAGAGTCAAGTGATCTGGAGGCTTATCCTTCCTGCCTATAAATCCGGCCGTTGCCATTTATATATCTCCTGTTATCTCCGCCAGCCTGCAAGATTTGAAAGGTTTCTGCTTTCTTCCGTCGGGGACGAGCACCTGCAGGGCCACCCACATCCCGATGCCGCGTCGCGCTCGCATCGCGCCGAGGCTCCAGCCGCATAACCCGGGGCGTTTTGGCTCTCCCGGCATCGAGCACAGGCGGGTCTGCAGATTTATCTGCCAGAATTCAGCATTTGTGCTACTAACGCAGAGAAAACATCCTCAAAATGAATGGCGTGGAGGGTACTGGGGGATCCCTGACCTGCGGCTGCTGGTCCATGAGTTGTCTTCGGCATTGGGTCCCCCCCACCCCATCTTGGGTTGTTTTTGAGGCCAAACACCTCAAAATTCCCAGGCAATTCCCAGACTCAGCGACACAGAGCCCATTACTCCCGTTCCTGAGCAGGGCAGGGCCCAAGGGAGCTCCCCCCCACCCAGGAGCTTTTCCAGCGCCTCTGAAATCCCAGTCTCCCCATCTTCCAGCCAGC
This sequence comes from Cariama cristata, assembly GCF_000690535.1. Taxonomy (NCBI): domain Eukaryota; kingdom Metazoa; phylum Chordata; class Aves; order Cariamiformes; family Cariamidae; genus Cariama; species Cariama cristata. The sequence continues at coordinate 4,801 of NW_009592954.1, read as the reverse complement.
TTGGCTGCTGGCCAGTTGCTCTTTGAAAATGCCACGTTCTCCACCCCAGTTTCTCGTGAAACCATGCACAGTGGGCTAACCCCACCAATGTAAAGCCCAAGGCAGCTCTGAAGGCAGCACAGGCATTGTTGTAGCATCGAGCTGGGCTACAAGCTCACTGACAGCTCTTTAGGTCGAGTTTGAACAGCCTGGACCGGAGTAACGAGCTCCAGGGTGTAAGGACCTGCCGCCCGAGCCCCTGCTTCCCTCCGCTTAGCCCACGCCTGCTGCCTTCACCGGCTCGCGTCCTGCAGGCCTGCGGCCATCGCGAGCGCTTCCCTCCCTTGCTCTCACCAACTCGAAGCCCCCCGCTCTCACCAGCAGCGGCTGACGAAGCCTCCCGAGGCTCCTCACGCCTTCCAGAAGACCTCAAGCGTCCCCAAAAGCCACCTCCAAGGAGCTCTAAGCAAACCCGCAGGTCCCCAGCACAACCCTCTGCCAGGTTTGAGATGCCGCTTAGGCTTTACGCAACAGCGGCCGGCACCGTGCAAGAGCTGTAGAAGCAAACCAGAAGCAGGAGAGAGAAGACCTGAACCACAAATACCCTCACCGTGGGCAAAGGGCTCGCAGGGGCAACGGGGCCAGGGTGGAGATGTGGCAGGGGAGTCTCGCTAAAGCGGGCTGGGGCTTAAAATAAGGTGAGGATGCTGCCCCGGGTGCCTGTGGGATGCTCATCTGCCGTGTCCACAACTTCTGCATTACACAGAGATGTATCTGCATCTCCACTTTGGATGAAATTTTGGCTGCCTCAAGAATAGCAAAAAGGTCTCCCCTCGCCTTTGGCGGGGAAGAAGCATCCCGCGTTGCTTTTTTAATGGCTGTGTCAGGCCAAAGTGGCTTCAGTCCAGCGAGAGGGTAGCAGACGGCTTTCATTCCTTGCTGCTCCAACTTTGCGTGAACCCAAGCTGCCTGGAATCAGCGTGATGGATTCTTAACATCCAAGTGCTCCTTCTGGTAAAGCCCAGCCCGCGGCAGCCCCCCGGGGGGACGCGGTGCCTTGGCATCAGCTTCCCTCCCTCCGCTGCCTTTCCCACCAGAGCAGGGAGACCGAGTTTGTAGCACAGCCGGGCTGCCTTCGACAGGACCGTAGCTTAGGCCGGCTAGCAGGACCTCATCTTGACGCAGGATTATCGATCTGTGGATTGGCAGGTTGCAAAAGCCCAACGTTAAAAAAGGGCCTATAGCTCAGCCCGGCCCAAACATCAGGGTGAAACAACCGCACTGCAGCTGTCCCTCCCCTGCCGATGCCCCCCTGCCTTCCGCCAGCTCAAGAAAATCCTTCGACCCTACCGGAGCCGTCGGTGCTCCGGGCTCCTCAAAGGCGGCTGCCTGTCGTGCTGCTGCCGCCGGCGCAGAAAATCCGAACCGGACGGGGCTGGCGGGCTTGGGAATATTCTGCACCCGGGCACCCGGTTCAGTTGGGAGCCCGGCCGGGTGACAGAGCTGGATGCGGTGGGAAAGGTGGGGAGGGAACGAAACCAAACTTCAACACAAGAGGCTCCGGGCACCACCGGAGCGGGGTCTGGCCACCCCTTCTGGTACCGTGGAGGGCAACCACCTCCCCTCGGCTGGGGCAGGAGCCTCGCCTGAGCTCTCGGAGGTTAAACCACCCACGGGGCTTTCCCCTGGGAAAAGTGCTGGTGGGGAAGCACTGTAAGCCCACGGCAGGCAGGGCTGCAGCCCACCTCCGCAGGGCAGGGCGAGAACGCCTTAACTGCGAAGTTACCAAGTTAACAAGTTCCCAGCCTTTGGCTTCATGGCCATCGCCAGGCAACCGAGGAGGCGATTCGGTTCCAAAATGCCTGAAATTGTAAGGGATTCACCCTGCAACCCCCAAAGAAATCCCACCCCGCAAGGAAAACCAGCCAGGCTGGAGCTTTGCGTCCCTCCTGCAGCCCGCTGGTGCTTCAGCTAACGAAGCGTTGGCAGTCACGAGCTCCTCCTGGCTCACCCAGCTGCAGGAGGACGGGCAGACGCCTTTTGCTGGTGTGTTTGACAGCCAACCCCTCCTGAGCGGTGTAGGGCTGTCTCCTCTCCTCGGGGGTGTGAGATGAAAATCCCCGTGGGCACAGCAGCCGGTGTGAGCGCAGGGTCCGTGGCCGTGGCCGTGGCCGTGGCCATGACCGTGAGCTCCCCTCGACCCCCCCATTAAACATCTCAGCTCACGCTGACCATGTTTTCCTCTTCACAACCGTTACATCCACAGAGCCACCAAGCTGCGTTCCCTCTGGGCAAACGGCACCTGATTTTCAGCCGAATTACCCGGAGGGAAGCGATGGCGAGAGCTGCATCTCTGCCGGCTCCCCAGGGGAGCCCGAAGCGGGGCTCTCTCCCCCTCCAAAGTCTTCTCCAAGTCACCCGCAAAAGTGCGCCAGGGACACGCCACTCGTTCAAACCCAAACATTAACAGCTTTGGTTACTCAAAGTAAATAATTTCTCAGCACCTCTGGGGTGGCTTTGAGCATCCCTTTGCTCGAGGCTTTGCTCCCAGCTTCACCAGCTGCTTTCCCAGCTCCCTTGCGTGTAGGTTTAATTATTTCTTATGTGATTACTGTCTTTAAGATTTACACTAAGGCGAACAACATTTCTGCCCTCGTGGGGTTAGCAAATGTAAGGGCAGTTCGTTGCAGATGAATTGCTGGGGAAGCAGAACGGGGAACGGAGCCGAAGGGTTGCAGGTCTGGGGAGTAATCGGGGGGGGGGAGCCGCTCTGCGCTCCTGTACAGCCAGGCTGAGAAACCCCTTAGCAAGGCAGCTGCTATCGAGAAATGTGCCATTTAGTTCGAAATAAATCTGAAAACCATTACAGAAGGGAGGGACGTGGAGGAGAGGCGCGTGTTCCCCCGCTGCTTCAGCCTTCAGCGGGGAGGACGGCACAAAGAGACGGCTCCGGCAGCGGCAGGGCCCGGGAAGGCAAACATTAGATCAGCAAGAGGTCGGTGAGGAGGGGAGAGACGAGACCCTCAAAAAAGTGGTTAGAGCCAATTCTGCTCTTTTCAGTTCCCCTCACCCCCCAAAAAATCGTCCCAGTTAAAGGGAACTCGAGGAAGCAGTGGGATGCACCCAGCAAGGGGCTGCGCCCCGGGGCCCCCCCGAAAGCCGGCCAGGGATGCTCTGCAGTCCCGGATCCCGCGATGAGGCCGAGGAGAGGCTCCGTCTGCACCTCAGGTGGATTTTGCCTGTTGTTTATGTAGTGCTCGGACACCGGCAGGCTCTTTATAACCGTGCAGGATGAAAAGTCCCCTCTGGAGCAGTTTAAAATCGGACCAGATAATAAGTCAGCCAGTCAAGGAGAGGAAATGAGATGTTACAACAGATTTATTTTTCCAAATGTGTTTTTAATTTAAAGAAGAAATCCTCTCCTCCCATCTGACAGTGTATTTTTTTTGGCATTTAGTTTGTGTGCGTTCACTTTTCTGGTCGGGGTTCGTAGGTGGCCATTGGCCCAAGGGGCTCTGTTCAGTTTGGTGTTTGGGGTTTTGGTTTTTTTGTTCTTCTTTGATTGATCTCCTAACCCTCTCCTAGATTCGCTTCTCTATTTATCTTGTCCTTGATCCAACGCTCGCTGCTGGCAGCGGGAATCTGCAACGTCTGACCTCAGCTGGCATCGGCTCCGCTTTTCACACAGTGCCTCCTTCTCTGTGTTTATGAAAATGATGTTTATGAAAATACCGACGCATTCATTTGCAGGCAGGGCACGGCAGGAAGGGCGACCGGGGAGGAGGAGGAGGAAGGACTGGGTTTTGCTGCTGCAAAACTTTGCTCTTTTCCTTGCTCCAGCGTCCCCTTCTCTCGGGGCTGACACCAGAAAGTCCAAATTAAGGGGGAAAGCGCCCGGGCGTGTCTAACGCTGAGGTCGG
>NW_009592954.1:283-610 GCF_000690535.1 Cariama cristata | reverse complement strand
CCCCCAAACCGCGGCGGCGGGAGCCACCCCTGCCCTCCCTGGGCAGGAAGGCGTTTCGGGGCGGTTGGCTTCACCACCAGAAAGCAGCGCCGTGGTCCGACGCGTGTCCGGGCGGAGCGACGATGTGCTGGAAATTGCGGCGTGTCCCCACGCCGTGTAACTAAGCAGTGATTCCTTAATTGGAACGGCGATTCCTTAAAATTGGAAGAGCGATTCCTTGATTGGAACAGCACCTTTGAGCCCCCACACGACGCCCCAGGCTGGCCCTGCCTGAGAGGTTTGGCCTCCGACGCGGAGCGCCGGGAGAGGAGCTCGCCTGGGGCTGGA
>NW_009592954.1:0-236 GCF_000690535.1 Cariama cristata | reverse complement strand
TCCGAAACACCGGGGAGCGAGAAGCTACGTCATTTCTGACCGAACCCTTGCCAGGGAAGTTTTCCAAGGACATTTAGAGTGAAAAAAAAACCCCAATCAACAAACTCTTGCTTTGGAGACCCCCCTGGCTATCCAAAGAAGATGGAGCAACGTCCCAGCGACGCCAGGTTTGTGCCGGAGTGAAACGAAGAGAGCTGGCGAACAGCAGATGACTTCCCGTTACGCAGGTATTCCTG
>NW_009592953.1:10118-21842 GCF_000690535.1 Cariama cristata | reverse complement strand
CATTTGCTACCCTCCAGACAACTGGGACCACCTCAGTTATCCAGGACTGCTGATAAGCGATTGAAAGTGGATTGGTAAGCCCTTCCGCCAGCTCTTTCAGTACTACCCTTGGGTGGATCCCATCTGGCCCCATAGGCTTGTGTGAGTCCAAGTGGTGTAGCAAGTCACTAACCATTTCCCTCTGGATTATGGGGGCTTCATTCTGCTCCCCGTCCCTGTCTTCTAGCTCACGGGGCTGGTTGGGTGCCCAGAGAACTGGTCTTACTATTAAAGAATGAGGCAAAAAATGCATTAAGTACCTCAGCCTTGCCTATCCCTGCTGAAAAGTTTATAGCCATCCATTGCAGGAGTCCAGTTGTGTGAGTCATCCCACCACGTCTAGGTGATTGTAATTACATCATAGTTTTCCAGCTGCACAATGGCTTCCAAATCATTCTGTTTGCTGCCCATGCTGTGTGCATTCGTGTAAATGCACTTCAGTTGGGCTACTGATCCTGCCACCTTTTCTGCAGGAGAAGCCCTAATTCCCATGTGATTGTTCTCAGGTTCTTCCACAGTTTCTAATGCATTGACAACCCTTACATTTTTGCTGCTGTGTGGACCTCCACCCCCTTCTTCCTCTGAGATGGCTAGGGTGCTGTGTGCATTAGTACAGGGACATTTCAAATGTGCTCCAGCGTACTCAGCACAGTGTGGAGCAGACTTAAGGACCTTGCTAGTATACTGTCCCTCAAACACCGGCATGCCACCCGTAGGCTTATCTCTAGTGAGCCTGGTTTTATCCCTTTCCCTCTTCAAATCTAGTTTAAAGATCTTTCAATGAGCCCTGCTAACTCCTGTGAAAAGATCCCTTTCCCCTTTTGAGACAGGAGTACTCCGTTTGTCACCAGCAGGCTTGGTATAGTGTAGACCAACCTATGATCAAAACCCCTGAAATTCTGCTGGTGACAGCAGTCTCGGAGCTAGTTATTGATCTGCTGGGTCCTCCTGTTACTTCCCTCATCATTCCCGACAACTGGAAGGATAGAGGAGAACGCTACTTGTGCTCCTGATCCCTTAACCAGTCATTAAAGGTTTAGACATAAGCTGCATTAGATCTTCATATATAATAGTCATTAATGTGTTTCTGTGAAATTCTCATTAGCTGTCGTAATCCTTTCCATTCTTTATTTATTGTATCCTCAGTTTTTCTTGCTTGTGCTTGGGACTGTCATTTTGTTACACAGACATTTGCAGTGCTGAATATTTTATGTATATTCATGCCTAGATGGGATGGATGTGGTACCTTAGCACATATTAGTCAACAATGATAACCAAATTAATTCTCTAATAGGAAAATGCTCCCTTTGCATATTCTACCAGGGTTAATGAGGTACATTTTTGAACTACAGTTATGATTCCCTGTTTTCAAGATATGGGATTAGAAGTGCCGTGTTCTCTTTTATACATCTGTAACAAATATTCTTTCCTTTTAAACCAATTTATGTATATTCATAACTCTATTCTTGCTACTTCAGTTCTTCTTCTACATAACTCATCACAAACAATGAAAGAGAAAACAAATCTCTGAATGCTCCATCTTTCACAAGTTCTTCATCCAAGAACATCTATCTAATATTTGTCTGTAATCCCACAGAAAAAATATCTTACTAATTTTCTCAGGACTGACCTGACAACTTTTCCCAAACTCCCAAGAAAATTTTTCCAAACAGAGGAAATGATGGTGTGTTTCACATTATATAAACAATACAAACAAATGGTGACATTTCATCAATAACTATTTTGTTTATAAACAACAGTTTATAGCAAACTCCATCTGCCAAAGTCACAATGTAGCTACTGCTTCTAGCAAACATCAGAAAATCATTGTCTCCATGGATACTTATGCTCATATTATCTTAGGAAAAGCAGTTGCTTTTCTGGTACAACATCAAATTGCATTTTTATACTTTTTTTTTCCTGACAGCAGGACAAATGGAAAACCAGTACAATGAAGCACATCAAACTTATCTGAAATGCTGAATCTGCCACTATTTACCAACTACTCTGTACTGTATAACAGCTAAAGCATATGAACTATAAATATTATAGTCTGAGGATTATTCTGTTAGCCCAACTAAGCTGAAAAGCTGAGCTATAAATTCCCAAGCTTGCACATTCTTTGTGCATTTTGACTTCTGATACCATTAATCAATACAGAATTAGCATTAGGACTCCAGAAGAAAAGGAAACTGCAGGCAGGAACTATTTGCAGTTCAATTTACATCTGCAAAAGTATAGATATTGTACTATCTATAAAAGGGCAATTTCTTTCTTTGCCTGATAGCACTGCAAAAGACTGCTGAGCTTTTTCTTGGAAGTGAAGAGCTCTGTACAAACCAAGTGCTCACAATGAGTGAATCAAGAAAAAATTATGATGTCTCAAAATGTTACCTGTCTCAGAGTAAGTACTGATTTTCAGAATTGAGATTGATTTTTTTCTTTAGAATAGCAAATCTCACATTAATTTATTTCACTAGAAAGGCAGAGGACAAAGGCAATTGGAGCCCTACTGTGAACAGCCTCAAGTCTCTGTTTTCTGTTTCTTGTCTGTAACTTGAATCATACACTTACCTTCTCCTACCTCTCATTTGGAAAAAAAAACATGTTAAAGGTGAGATAGTAAGCTAGTATAGTAGTACACAATTTCTATGGAGTAACTAAGACAGAAAACATCTTTCCTCATGAAATCTTGAGTAAAATGCAAGCAGGCAGTAAAATTAAATCCCTGAGCTTTCAGAATGCTTTCTGTGTATATGGACACTCTTCTTAGGGCAGCTAATTTGTATTAATTCTCTCTGCACTGTGAACTCACTGAAAAGAGCTACCTTTTGAGTGGAACCTGTGGGAAGGAGCAACGTACAGTTAGGTATTTGCTTCAGATTCTGCTATTGCTGCTTGTGTCCTCTTGGGCTCTTGCACACACACCTGAAAGCACAGCCTCTGGTGCTTATATGCAGTTTTTTATGCCCATGTTACTGCCAGAAATCTTCGGGGAATTTGAAAAGAAATACTCAGAATGTAATAGTCAAAACTGCAGTGAGCCCATGAGGAGAAGTAACAGCTATGGGGTGATAGAGATACATCTGAAGAATAAGCCTTTGTCTTCACACCATTTTTCACTGTCCTAGTTTTCAAGTCAGTCAAACTGGTATACAGCAAAAAACAATGTGGAATAGGCAACTGAGTAGCCTTGGGAGAATAAAGATCAATCCCTTTTGATGGCAGTGCCATTTTCATTAAGTTACAAAGAGCTACACCGGCAAACAAGATGCAGGCATTTACTTCAGACTGAGCGTTGCAACTGAAAAAATAATTGGACTTTGGAAAATGCATTTTTAATGACCAATCGAACAAATACCAGGGATGTTGGAATATATCATGACTTTACAAAAAAAGCTGCTCTAATCTCCTCTATCCTCTCTCTACAAAATAGAAATGTTTAATATAGCCCAGAATCATTGCCTGAGATTCAGGCTGCTCAGATTCACACCATGTTAATTTGATGTAAACGGAGCGAGTACTCCAGGGCACGGGAGATCTGTCCCCACCAGGAGCTCTGCCTGGAAACACAGTGCACCGTGCTGCTGCTCTTTGGTGGGAAAGGCAAAAACATGCTTTACCACACTGTTGCTCAGGTAAGTGGATTAGATGCAATAAAAGCAATAAAGCATTTGTGGCATTTTCCTATGACATACAAGTTGCCTTATTTTCCAGTGGGGTTTCCATGGAAACAGGTAAACGTATGCGCATGTATACATGTGCATGTGTGTATGTGCATGTGTGCGTGTGTGTGTGTGTAGGTGGGAGGAAAAGGTTTTATCTTCGGATTGGAATCTATTTTTAGGAAAGCCACAGGTTAAAACGACTATGATTGAACACACTTAGTAAAATGCTTGTTAAGAAGGCTGGGGAGGTGGGAGGGGAGACAACTGGACTTCTCACAAGGATCATTTGTCTGCAGGGCACCCTGTAAAACACTTAATGAGACAGTCAGTGTCCTTTCAGGCTTCTTTCATTTTCCCATACATGCTCAGTACAACTCTATTAAGTTTTATATAACAGAGTCTTCTCCTTTGTGACAACCTGCTAAAGGTTAAGAAACAGAATGCCATAAGTAGAACAAAATCCTTGAGGAAGATGCAATATCCAGCAGGAGGGAAGGCAATTTCTGTCTGCAAATGAAGCAGGAACATCTTACAGATGGTATGGTGGGAGGAGGTATTGTTCCCTGATGTGCTGGTTAGGGGCTGGGAAGAAGACCACAGCCGTCTGTCCTTCTCAGCTGAGAATCCTGGTTTTATCAAAGTGTAGGAGATCTGCTGCTTCTCACAGTGGGAGTGGGATTATAGGAGTCTTACTGTCTGGGACAAATGACTGGATTGCTGGTGACATTTTCTGGAAAGCCTTTCTGAATTTCTGCAAGCAGAATCAGAACAGAGTTTATCTTGTTGCTCAAGGGCTTGGGTCAGCAAGAGGACAGTTGAGGTTCCCTGGAGGAGAGTGGAGTAAGAAGAATGGAGTTAAAGACCTGGGAAAATGGGAAAAGCAAGACAGTGGAATTTGGAAGAGACAAATGAAGAAATGAAAAGAAAAAAAAAAAGGAAAAGAAATAAAGTGAAATTCATCTACTTCATGAAACCTTGTGAAAATCATTAACTGACAGTGTCCTCCACTGTGTCTTGTGTAGTGTTTCAGCCTTGTGTAATTGAAAAAGAAGGAAAGGAGGAAAGAATAAAAGTCTGGAAAAAATGTAAAGATGACCAAAAAAACTCTAAAGAAACTAAGTGAGGTATAAGGAAAACTAAACCATGGCATTTGAAGTATTATGCTTTTAAAAAAAGTTTAATTTACAAATGTATGAAAACTAAACTACAACATAAAGGCTGTTTTTCCCCCTTTCTTGCAGTCTTAGCCTGAGACCTTCCTTTCACAAGGGTCCTTTGCTCAACATCATACTTTTAAAAGAACAGAGGTTTTATAAGTAAGATGAATTTAATTGCACTTTCTGTTTGTACTAGTGGAACATACAATTTTTAACGTACTTACTTTCAGACAATTCTAACTCCAGTACAAAACTTCATATTACTAAAATGCATGTGTCTAGGGATTTAAACACAGGCACCATAATATGCACCAGTGAAAAGTAAGAAAAAACACAAATATGACTATGCTTGTTTTGCAAGGGGGAAAAGAATGAAGACCATAGTGGAACTTGACAATAGAGGAGAAAGAATTAGATCCCTATGTACATCTTCTGTATCCTCACAGCAAACACGTTTTAGGAATAGTTGATGAACTGCTATGTGAGTACACCCTTTTCTGAGCCCACAGTTTTCTGGACATTTTCCCCCCCACAGGCATATTTGCAGCTTAGTTCCTCAAGAGGGACAGTGTCTCTAATTTTCTCAGTTCTAAATGGTCATCACTGGGACATGGAGGCACTAATGGTAAATTTTCTTAAGAGATTTTCTAAACAGCGCTTATGGATCACAAAACCATATCTTTGGACATATACAAGTGGAAAACTGGACAGAAGCAATTTTACACTGTATTTCCAAGTTTTGACACTACAGCACTTCCTTTTGCATCCGAGTAAGGAAAAATCATCAAAAATTCAAGCCATCAGATTGAATTCTACTCATGGAACAGAATCAAATTATGTTCTCAGTGTAAAATGGAGAATATTTGTCAAAAAAAGATAAAAATTCAAGAGCATCTGCAGGTCAAGACTGAGCTGTAATGAGTTTGTTCTTGTCGCTCAGCTTTAAATGAGTGAGTTTTTGAAAGAGAAGAAGAAACTACTGATGAGGACTGGCTGGCATACTATCCTGTGCCTTTAGTATTACTTCCCTGAACAGAGCTGCTCTTAGAACTGATACCATTGTCTTTGAAGATATACTATTTCCTAGGGGCAGATAGAGTTTGCATAAAGTTTGGAAAAGCTGGAAAGAAGGTTTGGGAGGGCAATGACCAATTTCCCTTCCTCAAATTCTAATCTTCATCAAAGAAAAAGGTCACATGAATGCTGTCTGTGTGATTCTGTCATTGCCTACATTTCTATATATCAGGAGTAATCCTATTAGTGTCCAAGAAGTCAATATACAAAGCAGAAGGAAACTCAATACCGCAGTGTTAGCTTCAGAGCGATGTCACAGCTTAGGAAGGTGTATCAGGAAGCTGTGCACAAAAAACTAGGCAATACATTGAGGAAGGGTCCCTGTACAGTACAGAGTAGGCACAGAACCTTACAGCAAAGCAGGGTCCTAAGTATCATACAGACCTATTTATTTGTTACATGGATGAGTAGCCTATTTTTATTACAACTTTTCACAAATTCTATTATATACTTTTAAATTACAAAATAGGTTCCAGCATATCAATAACTGAAGCAGCCTGAGATAGCAGCAGCTGCCAGGTTACCACAGGAAGAAGACAATATTAGAAAGGTCGTTGGGGAGGATCCCAGCATAGGCCATCTCAAAATGTTATTAGGGGATTGCCATTTTTTATTGTGACAGCAGACACCTGAAATTCTTTCTTTCAGATTGATGGAGCTAAATCTGCAGAGTCACTCATCCATCAGTTACAAACCTCCCTGCTTGCTCCGTCTTGTCATTTGGATAAAGATAAATAATATATCCCACCTCTGATACAGTACAATAGTTTTACAGAATGTCCTAATACTTGCTGAAATTAACATAAAAGTCCCAAACCCCACCTCACTGGAAGTTTAAAATGTCTAAAGGGAGACTAGACGAAGACATTGCTGAGTAACGTGCTCTTGCAATAATTTTCCCTCCTTACCCTGCAGTTGCTTGAAATTGAAACTATTGTCTTGAATGATAAGCCTGCTTGACCTTGCAGATTTCTGAACAAGCTTAGAAACTGCTTCATTACAATGCAAAATGATAGCATATGGACATTGCTGTGAGATGTGATTGCTTAAGATTACTTTTCGTTCACTATTTTCACTGAACAATCTCAGTGGAAAAAATCTTACAAAGCAAGAGCAGTTTCCTTCTTAAGCTACTGAACTCTATTAGAGTCTATTAGAGTTTTCATACATTCCACAGACTGACTTATGTATACCCTAACAGGTTACACCAGGCTATGTCATCCCTTATTCACCCTTAAGAACAGAAGTCTAAAAGCCACTCTGCTTTCGATTTTGTTTTTGCTTTGTTCTATTTTGGTTTGCTTTTCCTGAAGTTAAAAAATAGTCTAAAGACATATTTCACTGCAGCAGTGATGTTGGACTCTCAGAACAGGATCCAAATGGATCTGAAAATGGATCTTTCCTTACCTTAAAATGTTGAGCATTGAAGTGCAGTGCTGAGATTTTTTATTACATAGATTTTACTAACCTCATTTATGTAAGAGCAACGTTTTGTTCGGCTGACAAGGATCTTTAAGTGGCATGTCAGTCTGAAGAACTTAGATTAACAGAAAAGGTTAATTTAATGTTCTACTATGCTCTCCTTTCCATGGGAGATTCATTATCATTACTGATCATTCAGGATATCAAAAACTACCCATGTCTTTTAGATTCTTGATTCTGATTCTCAATTTCTATTCACAGAGACCAAAATTATCTGCAAATAGTGAAGAATTAAAGCTATCTGCCAATATTTGGTGCACTAACTTACTAGTTGGCCAGAATCATCTTGTCATTGCTCCACTGTGTAAAGCAAACAGAATCTTTTCCCAAAGATGCATCTTACTACATATCACAGTGTTTTTTCCTGATCTTGCAGAAAAACTTGGGTAACCTCTCCCTGTTAGAAGTATGCTTCACTATAAATTATGCTCCTTCTGAGGGATAATTGTGTTTAGGAAGCAGCCAACAGACATAAACACACTCTGTTACCTGTATACCACTTCTGATTTTTCCTGTGGCTTGCAGAACCTTTCAAGGAAAGAATTTCACCTACAGTGATATTGCTTAGGTCATGAAGAAGGCAAGATGATCTCTGACTTGGACTAACAACTTTGTTAAATGATAAATGAATGAAAGCAACTAAAATACCAAAAGCTAAACCTGGCATGATTCAAAACAAAACATACTCATTGCTTTTTTTGCATGATTTTGCTGTATGTAAATGCAACACAGCTCAACCTACTATTAATAAAGAGAAGCTCATGTTACAGTATAGACCACTTCTCAGGCATCTCTTGCAGTACCTTTCTTGTGTCACTATAGCCTAAGGAGAAGGCTAAGAAGTGAACTGTACAAACAAAACCATTATAAAAGCCTTTATGTCAAGGATTATTTTTAACAAGACTTTCTCTCTCTATGCAGGTTTTTCTGTCTGAGCCTAAAAGAACAGTGCCCAAGTTTAGCAAAATCAATTCACCAGCATTTTTCCACTTGTATGCCTACTTGGGATGCAGGTGGTATTAATAATTTTTAAAAAAAATTAAAAGACATTAAAAAAGGGCCTGACAGGGCCAAATTTTGCAGTCATCTATTCTTGAGAATTACAATTTATTTAAGAAAGAAGCTAGCTCAGCTGTATAGCTATTTCAGTAGCCAGTGTGCAAGCCAGACGCAGTTACGCAGTTATTATCTACAAAAGGTACACGTTAAAATAAATACATTTAAATGTTTAATTATTTGTTTTGCAGATTTTTACCATATGCAATAAGAGTCATAGAAACACTAGCATACTATATCTCTTTCAGCTTAATTTGTTATTTATCTCAAGATAACAGAAGTCAGGATGAAGAAGTTTGTGTACAGCTTCTCTTTTATAACTACTTTTAACTATCCATGAAGCACAACAGCACAGGCTGCCCTCTTAAGAGAGAAGGTTTTGTGCAATGTTATGATAATCAGACAAGCAATTTCAATTAGCTGTAATTAGGGCTGCAAAAATCTTATCTGATAAGTAAATATACATTTCCTAAAAGAATACATTCTGGACTACCATCTCACCTTACACTGAAGGGCAGGGGCACAAGAGAAGATCCTCTATATATAGCAAACCATACACTGGGTTTAGTTGCAAATGAAAATTAAATACATTATAGGCAGTTCATATTAACAGCTTCTTGCTATTAAGATGTATACTTTCAGTGAAAAGCACAGTCAAGCATGCAATATATTTACCAACTTAAAAGTAAAAAGAAGAATAAAAAAGACATTAACCTCTTCTTCAGCGTTATGAGCAATTCCATTCTGCACTGGTCCTGAATCACTCGGTGGTGTTACTGCAACTTCCACTTTTGCACTTTTTTCTGTGGCATCATCCACAAATAAGAGCAGGAAAACAACAGAACAGAATATTAAGTAACAAATCTATTAGTGAAACTGCTGTCACATATTCAGTCTGAGTAAATCATCAAATACTGAAGGTGGACCAACATCTGCCTTTAAAAGAGAGAGACAAAAATTCTGTCTTCCATTTGACCACTACTCATTTTGAATAAAATTCTTATGAGTGGTGAGCTTGCATTTGAAGAAACTATTCTACTGGTACTCATGTCCTAGAAAAATCTACATTCTTTGCAACATTTAGTGCTCTCTGTTTATGCTAAACTCACAAGCCTAATACTTCAGGTAAACAGTGACACAGAGCATTCTCTTCATACATTAAAGAATGCAACATGTTGCATTTACAGGTGGGAGGATATGTTCAACAAGATATAACTTCCATAATACATTAACCGCTGCAATTAGTAGTTACTTCCAAGCTGCAATGATGCTCTTTCTCATGCAAAAATGTGTGAAAAGAGGAAATGGATGATCTAATAACACCCAATAACAGAGAATGATCTTTAAAACAGAATCCTGTAGTTCCTTGTGCTAAGCTTCTACAGGAATTAAAGGGATAAAATTGGGCCTTTGGTTTATGATACCAAATTTATTCAAATTTATTTGTACTTTGACTATCTTGGAATTCTCTAAACAGTAATTATCTCTTAAAGTATGTACTAGGTAAAAATATCAATGGCCAAAAGTCCCTTGGACAATATAAAGTTATGGGGAATAGCATTATGAAAGGTCTAACTGAAGGTCAACCTGCCTTATGGTGTGCTCTTGTGCACAGAAGTAAACACAGCTGTCTAGTTACATTATGGCTATCCTGAGATTCTTCTAAATTAAAAATCTGAGATCACAGTCACAGTGGAGTGCCAGACTATCTGTAACTATTTCAGTGCATGTGTTTTGTCTCTTAACCCCACAGCCAGCATTATGGTTTATTAACAGACTGTCTCATTCAACAGCTTGATTCTGGAACCCAGTAGTATCGAAACACATACAAATTCAGAAAAAGTGTCAACTAATAAAATGATTCAGTTTTTATCAGACACATTTGCATCTGGCTTTCTAATGCAGAGAACATGCCAAGGTAAAGTAGAAAAAACAGGACATAGAACACATTTTCTTTTAGTATAGGAACTTTTGAACTAAAATACAAATTCTGACCCTCAATGGAAAACCATAGTAAGCTCATTTTGCACAGTTAGCATAGATGGGCCTAAATGACTCTCAGCAAGTAGTAGATAGACAAATCAAATCTTAAATAGAAGGTTGTTTCTTTTTGTGACAAGGTTGATACCACATAAAACACATATTCTCCTAGAGCAGCTCAATAAATTCCTTACGTTTTCACATATAAACTGCAAGTAAGTTTTGTCTCTCTATTTCTCTCACTTCAACAAATATCCAAAGTCAGCATTGCTTTTTTTTTTCAACCCTGCTGGGAGGCTTTCTAGATGCCTTTACTGACTTTCTCTTCTTGCACTTAATTCCTGTCTTATCCATAGATTCCATACTCTTCTGTGTAGAGAATTACAGTATTTTTACTAAGGTAGCATAAATGAAGAAGAAAGAGAAATTAATCCCTATGGGTTTTCAGGTAAAATAAAACAGTGAAAAAGGTCCTCAGGAAAATCTGTACTGCTGCACTCACCATGATTAGCAGCTCCATTCTGCCTTTCACTGTCTTCCACTTGGCACTTCTTTTTGGCGATCTTATGCAGAATTGAGGCCCTTTCCTTGAACTTTCCTAAAAGAAAGCATTGTCATTATTAAAATGCAGCCAGTTTGAGAAGCAAAGTTTCTTTGCCATAGCTTAAGCTCCTTAAATCAGTGGTGATAATCCATTTCCATACCTCCTCAAACAGCAAACATATTATTAAACACTATCTGATGTTCTCATATATAAGTTTTTTTCATTTTAGTGGAAATAAAAATGTATTTTTTTTGTTTTATTCTGAGAACTCAGCAACAAATTGACCAAGAAATTGAAAACAAAAGCTATTCTTTTTCTTCGGAAGCAATCAGTAAAGTTCCACCTATAAAAGTGCTGGTGTAGGATTTCAGCCTAAACAGAAGATGAACACAGGTGAGTAAAGATAGTATAAACAAACACAAAGAGTTTCAGGTCTCAATTAGTAGTACAGTAACTCAGAATTTCAGATGAACCCACATATTGCATCATGGTGACTGTGGTCAACTTTGTCACTTTGTCCTCAGCCATGTGCCTGTGACTTCTACAGATACTTCAGAAAGGGAAGAAGAAATCTCCAGAATACATGATTTCCATACCAGCTTCTTCATAAGGTAAATTTTCTTCTCAACCTGCCAGGTGGGTTTTGTCTCCCAGGACGTTAACCATGCAGCTCATCATCTAGATGTCTCCAAGGTAACTCATCCCGCCCTAAGAGAGGTTCCAG
>NW_009592953.1:0-10087 GCF_000690535.1 Cariama cristata | reverse complement strand
ACTCTTTCCTGACCACTGAGTCCAAATGACACATTCAAACTAGGGAATGTCAAAGATGGCAAATATTAAGTGAAATTAATTTAATCTTTCCTCTACATTGGTTGATCTTCCTATGCAAGGACTCTTTGGACAGCTTATGACAGTTTATGTTGTGTAGAAAGATGATGTATCTGCATTTCTTTATTATTATCCTCATTGCTATTGCTCTTTAAGTCTTTTAAAAATATTTTTAAAAACTGTAACTTGTGGCTATAGTAGAGCACACTTCTAATTAAGGACACTATTACCATACAGGGCCCATGACTGTTTTAATTCTTCATCTCCAGTTAAAAAAATCCATTGAAAACTGGTGGTATCCCTGTAGCAAAAACAGTGCAGTCTTAAGACGAAAAAATATTTGAATGGAATCATGTAATTGATTAACAGTGGGCAGTAACAGTGAGAAGTCACGAATGAACTCAGTTAGCTGGATAACAATCACTGTTTCCAAGCTAAAATAAAAGACACACAAGAATAAGTCATTAGTCAAGAAAGAAATGATCTTTTCTGTTCTCACAAATGGAAGCTTCAAACCCCTGTACCCACCCTTTTGTATGTGAAGAAGCATATGCACAGTCCACAGGGACTACCAGCTCTCATTTGCTGGGAAGTGGAATTAATCTGTCAATAGCAAATCACTTGGAAAGTAATAAAAATATCACAAAGATTTAATAAACAGTACTGTCCGTTCAGCAGCTCCTGTAGTTTCACAAACACGTCATGCTCCAAAAAAAATAATTAACCATTCACCATATATTGCAAAGATTATCTTTTTTTTGGTACATGGTACCTAAAGTAAAATTGCCTGCAGGAGAGTATCTAAGCATAGAGCACAATCATAAACAGCAAGCCATCTCATTATTTCAGTACACAGGGTCAGTGGCAGAGATTTTAGTTAGAAGGGGAAGACAAAACAAGGAGTTAAAGAAAGAAAAAGAGAGAGAGAGAAAAGGAATTGCTTGGGATATCAAATAAAAGAAAGAAAAAACAGGGGAAAAAATGCATATCATATTTTCAAATATTTTAAACTGAAATGCTAAGAGTCAAGTCTATTCCTAACTTCTTTTGAAACACTAGGGGCATTTAAAAAGTGCTTATCCAGAAGCATGTGTAGATTCTAAAAGGTGCCC
This sequence comes from Cariama cristata, assembly GCF_000690535.1. Taxonomy (NCBI): domain Eukaryota; kingdom Metazoa; phylum Chordata; class Aves; order Cariamiformes; family Cariamidae; genus Cariama; species Cariama cristata. Next base: position 8,918 of record NW_009592953.1, on the reverse strand, counting down.
ACATAACTTTCATACAACATGTAGTTGGTTTGCTAAAGGATTGCTTTAGGTTTCAGACTCCAGCTTTGCTTCGTATGTTTAAGAATTTAGCTTGTGATGCCCCAAATACACAAACGTGTTTTTTGCGAGCAATGGAAATGATGCAACTGAGACATTTTCTGAGAGATATCTGTGCAACCATCCATGTCTCCACCTACTCCAGGATGGTGTAGGACCTTTAATTTAAGGTTCAATTAAAAAAGTTTAATTAAAGTGATGCAGAATTCCATAAGGATATTCTAATCTGAGATTGTTTGAAACTGTTCAGGTTTTTTTTTTAATAGACAAACTTGAGCCATTATTGAACTGAGAAGAAAATGTCTCCACAGAGATTCACATTGTTTTAGATTAGCTTGGTTGAAGATGTCTTAAATTTTTTTCCACATTTCCAAAAGCCTCTTTCCATCTTTAGGAGGAATTGTTTACATTGACTTTCAACATTGTAAGTTACACCACTTCACTCAGGAGACTGTTCCACAGCTATAAGTCACTGTCATGGAAATTAACCTCAACATTTGAAATGGAAATTGTATTTTGGTTTATTTTTATTTCTCAGTACATGCATGGTTCAGCTCATACTGTTTTACATCATTACCTTCCACTTGATTCACTCAGTGTAGGTAACAGACACTGTGAGGAAATGATTAAAAGACATAATACTAACTACAAAAAGCATGAAACTGAGGAAAGCAGCAGTACTCATGAAGACAGTGAGATGTAAAAAGACAGCAGAGCTATACCCTCTCCCTCCTTTCCCTGCCATTTTCCTCCTTCAAACCAAATGAAAAATTGTTCAGCAAAGGGGAAGCACAGAGCCACCAGGAAAAAGGATGAGCTCAGGATATTTCTAACTCATTCAAATTTACAGACAGATCCAAAGATTTCACCTTAGGCACAGATCTTCTCTCATGCTTTTTTTCTCATCTTTGGGTGAGGTTACTAAAATAGTCCATAGGAATTCTATGTTACTGTTGTTATTTCTAGGAGAAGGTAGGAGGTTATGTTTCCTTTTTAATAGTCCTATGTACTATGGGTTTGACTACCTAAGAGTAATTTTCACACCATCTGGTACCATAAGAGTTTAGGTGAATGAAAATACTTCATTCCACAGATCCAAAATAGGATAGATTGTTACAGAAAATTCTTAATTAATCTAGAATCGTTGAACTCAGACAGATTTTGCAGCTCATTTTACTTTACAAAGGATGGGTAGAAGGAACAGGAGATCAAGGCCAGGTAATTAGCAAAGACGGTAGCTTAAAACTAAATTGATTTTATTTTAATATATGCAAACAAAACAGTATTGTATAATATGGATATTGCATATGATCTGCATGGGTAACTCCAGCTGGCATCCATTGGCAGAGATTTTCCTCTTGATCAAGGATATATTGAAAAACCAATCCTTTGACTACAATCTAAATTGCAGACTATAGATTCTCTGGGTCAGAAGAAACCTTTGATTTGATAGGAAAATAGTTTCTTTTCAGAAATTCAGTCATTTAAAAAATTCAAGACTATCATTTGCCTGGCTTTCAGTCTCTGATCAAATGCAGTTACTATTATATCTATGGAGCTATAGCCAAGCTTTCGTGAGTCCGAAGCTGTCAAATATGTGGCTGTTGAGCAGTCTGAACTCTACCTACCAGTCCTGCTGGCAGCCAGTTGTGGAACACAACTAGTGGGTCACAACTGATCAATTCCAGAAATCCACCTCATGTGCTCTCTCCTTTAACTTTTAAATCCTGCAGAACATCAAACGAAAATATATGCAGTTTTGTCACATTGTAGGCTGTTGCTGGAAGTTACTTGACAGCACAAGTCTCTTTTCCCTTCTGGTAGGGTATAATTTCTCTCCCAGTTTGGCCTGATTAATCTGCAATTAATTTAAAGTCACTTTCAGACAAATAGGAGCAAACAAAGCAATAGAGATCAGTTTCTAAGACCTGGAGCACAATGGCCCTCTGGCCATTAGGTTACAACTGATTGTGTATTGTGACCTAACCATACTTTTTGTCTCTGATTGTTCTGATGTAGCAGCAAGAACAGATATGCCTGTGCTTCTCCAACAGAGAACTGAAAGATTTGCCACCTATCTCTACTCTGGATTTGAGGATCTGGAGATAAGAATGTACTATGTTAGGAAAAAATCCATGGATCTGTAACTGGGTCTAAATGTTCCTGTGACTAGCTCCTGTACAAGATGTATAAAAAGCTCAGTGAAAAAAGGAAGAGAAAGAGGAAAAAGGATAATGCCAACAAGTGTGATGCAGAGTGACAGAGATTATACTTTTGAAAACCCAAACAGAAAGTTTAACACACTTTGATCTAAATAGAGCTTCTGGGATATACTATTCGTTATTTGCTTTGTGAAAGACCTGTGAAAACAATGATGGCAGTTGTGTTTGAGAAGGCAAACTGTACCATAGACTCTTGTTGGTGTTAATACTCCTAAAGACAAAGAGCTTCCTTTCTTATTTTTGCTACTGGAAGATTTTTGCTACTGGATTTTTGCTATTGCTACAGTATGGTCCTGGATTATTTATTCATGGGGAGTGCTTTCTGAGATGACATTGAATATTAACAGCACTACTTCAGCATAGGCACGGTATTAATATATACACATATTGTATGTATCACACTTGCATGGGTATTTTCCCACAAATAACCGCATTTAATTGTAAATAGAGTACTTATGAATACTAGAAGGCTACTGTAGTGAATACTTTTGAAATGGTAGATGTAATACTTCAGCATAAAAATTAAAAACCTTAACATACCCAACTGTGAGGCTACATTGAGAAATGACCTTCACATCTTCATTGTAACGAAGACTGAGATGGGACATACTGCAAAAGGTTTAGCTCTGGTAGACGTATCTGAATGGCTTGGGTTAATGACTCATTTCACGTGCTTGAGAGGTGTATTTAAACAACACAGACACTACTATTTGCCTGGTAAAATCTCCTCTCAGACATATTTTCTTATATTAGTGCTACCCCTGAGAATCAGATGGTGAATCTGGGCAACGGAGGGCATTGAGGCAAGACTGCCCTATGAGATCACACCTGCTACAGAAGAAAACAGCATCTTCCAACATCAGGCATAACGGTGGAAGGAATTATATCATACAGCCAGCCCCAGAATAGTATGGTTGTACTTGAGTATCAGCAGCAGATACAGAAAATGGCAAATAATCAGAAGATGACCATTAGTAAGTTATATAAATGAAGGTCTTCTTAAAATCTTTTTAACTTCAAGACTAATCTAAACTAGAAAATAACTGTGTTTTTAAAAACTGAGAATTAAGCTATTTGCCTTATCTTCCCAACATTAAAAATATGTAGGAATAGGCAGCTAACTTTTCTACAGGCCTCAAGCTTATCTCCATCCTCAAACACGCCACTAATTACTAAACTGAACATTCATGAAACCATCTGTCTGACATTATAATCAGAGAACTGGACAATAGGCCTTGATCCTACAGACAATTAGGTCTCAGTTCAGGGAAACTTCTAAATTACAGAAACGCTGACTGCACTAGGACTGAAAAGCATGTGCTGGAAATTTAGGACACAGTTAACTGCTTTCCTGAATTAGTATAATAAACTGCAATACTTTTGAATCAGTAGAAAACTTCCCGAGATTTCACTGAGCCCTGATTCAGGCCCTAATTGCTTCCTTCTTGTATTGCTAGAATCAGGACTTTAAATTGCATAATTTTTGCATTGCAATTAAGCATACAATTAATACTCCAGGAATAGTCATGCCTAGTTTTTAAAGTTTATTCATTACTTTTGAATAATACAGTAAATTGAAGTCACTTAATACTTGTTCTCAAACGGAGTGATTTGAACATCCATAAATTAATTAATTCATCTTCTTGAATGCATTGTAAAACACGGCATAAAATAAGCATCTACAATCTATGTTATACTATGCCATATAATTTGCAAGTATGGTTTTGCATGTTCTTTAGTAAAAGCACTACATTGTAATTCCTTATCTGAAGTAGCAAAACTGAAATGCCGAAAACAAAAACCCGAAAAAAAGAGCCGTAACTGATTGTGCTGTCAATGAAGACATGCAAAAAGGAGTTATTAAAAAATGTAGAAACTGAAAACAGGACTAAGAAAAATGAAGGCAGAAGTAAATACATAAAAGGTGGTTAAAGGGCTTCAAAAAAAGCTGATACAAACAATTCTAAAATATTTCTTACCTTCTTCAGTCATAGTGTCATAATATTTTAGGTTTCCATATGATCCAAGCTCTACAACATCACAGTAAAAGACACAAAGATAAGGAACCAGCAGACATTCAAGAAATGTACATGTTTTCGTATGTGCTTCATAAACTCGAACAGTGATTATGCAAAAAATTCTGCAGGACAGTGAAACATGAGTTACAGAAATAGCAGTGCCTTCCTCTCATGAAATTTCACAAGTCACTGGCTTTAGACAAGTAACTTGCTGAAGTGAGATGTAGGAGAAGTACTGAAATCTAAAATTCAGCTTTTTCAAGGTGATTGTCAATTTGGTGCATCTACATTTGGGAAAACATAATAAAACTTGACAGTACCTGATCAGCAGCAGCTTTGGAAACTAAGCTCTTTTAACATTCCCTAGGTCAGACATTCAAATACGCATCTAAATTAAACAAAAATCTCTAAACATATAATCTAACAAACTGTTCATAATGCTATCCCACATTGTTTTGACACCAGTGCTGATGTTGTATTGCTGTAGAATTTAACCACTCTCCTGTCACTTGTGAAATCAGAAAAAAAGTATTTACTTATTTTATCAGATCGTATGAGACCTAAATTAATTAAATCATTAAAGAGATCTGAATATATCGCATTATTATTTTCTAGCAGGGCAGAGAAAAGAATGGAATGCAAAGATCTCCAGACCTTTAGGGCTACTGTTATTTTTCTGTGTGATACAATCTTGCATGAAATAACATTTTTTCTCCAGATGTCGCTTTACACTTCGTTTCTTAAAGCATTTTTTCTTGAAATTTGGCATATAAGTAAATATATATATAAATACAACAATTAATGTACGTCTACAAAGCAGGATAGGGGAAAATTAAGCACAAGGAGGAATTTGTAAATGATTTGTCTGAGGAATTTGTGAATGATTTCGCATTTTTATGTAAACTTTTACAACTGAACTTCTGAGCATTCCACCTTTGATAGAGTGTAATCATTAAAAACCAGATACTTAACAGTTTGGTAGCACTGTTTTCTTTGGAAATATTCTGTCTTCATGTTCATGAAACAGCTTAAGCAATTAAATGTACAAATGCTGTCCAACTATTTTGGTTTTAGCTGATGCACCTCATGACCTTTCAATATTTTTCCACACAGGTGAATTTCAATAGAGGTCTGGCTATTAGTTTTTAAACTGTAAAATACCATGATGGTATGCAAATATGATACTTTGAAAGATCCTTTTTTAAAAAAAAACCCTATTTGCAACCACCTGAATCTGCCAAATTAACATTTCTTACATCATTTGCGGAGACAGAGAATGCTTTATGCCATGTAACTAAAAAATACAGAATATTATCACTGTTAACTTTTAAAAATAATTATGATCAGATTGTAATGATTTTTTCATAGACACACTTTATCAAAACCAGTTACAAACATTGACATACTCTTGCATGTACACAATGCAGTATCTTACTTGCACATAAGTATGCCCAATAGAATATGACATTAAGTCTCTCTTAGAGCAAAGCAAGACATCATTTAAAGACAGAATGTAATGTATTATTTTATAATGATACACAATGCATATAATGTTTTGTAAAAACATTCTTAGCATTGCAACATAATCTTTGTAGCTGCTTTTACATAAAAGAAGCTATTGTCCTACTATCTTGATTTCAGTCCTAAAGATTTTAATTCCTTACCTGGGAAGAGCTCCCAATAACTTCAATATGGACTTCCCTGCATACAGCATTTGGGACCACATGTGCTGTTTAATAAGGGCTCAGTATCTGTTGACTCTACAGCCAGCACCTTTGCTTAAACTCCTTTTCACAGATCTCTGCCTTGATGTGTCTGGGGTATGCTTTACTAGAATCTGAGGTGAGGTATCCACTGGAGGATGAGGACAGGAGCGGAAAACAGATGCCAAAAGGAGTCCAAGGGTAATCAGAGAAATGGATGTACAGGAAGGAGACAACACTGCCAGAGAGGGATTGTACAAACTCATGGAAAGAAAAGAATAAGGATGAGGGTGCAGAAGGACAAAGTTGAGAAGAAGGAGGTTGTACCATAGCAACAAATTTAAGAATTAACAGAATGACTGCATGAGGCCTCTGACTTAATGGATGAAGCAGACGAGGTTTCAGAGGAAGCCAACAATGGTGAATTATGCTAAATCTCCAGAAGAAATAAAAGCGGCAGAAGAAAGGCAGGGCACTCGACATACTGGCAATACAGTTTAGATCCATTTGCTTCCCATCTGAAATGAGTGATACAAGACAGACAGGAAAGAAAAAAGAAGACTCTGGCCTTACAGAGACCAAAGAGAAAAGAAACAAGGAGATGAATGAGAGTGAATGATGCTCATGATAATCATGTTCTGGGCACTTCAGCAATCCAACACGCCAAGGATTAAAATAGGTTAATTCTTGCAGTTAGCAAAATTATTTCCAGGAAAACTCTAATCTTGCTGGTGAAATTACATTCCTGAAAGCCTTTATAGTCCTATACCCAGAGTGGAACATTTTATACAATCCCCAGCCCACTGACTGCAAGGCACAATGATGATACTAGAAAATGTAAGCTGCACATATTCACACGATTTTGTGGATTTCAAGACTACTTGGGTCATTGCGGCTCAGCAACGAAAAAGTTCTGCCTCTATACAGTCTGCTCCCAATATATTGCACTAGCTTCTGCTGTACAATTTGGCCTAAATCTGCTCTTTGGCATTTATTTTTTAATTTTCCTGTTATCATAAGATTCTGTTCAATACGACTCTAACTAAACTCAAATGGAATTGAAGTTTTGGGTTTTTTTTAAAATATTGTATTGGAAAAAGTTCTTAGCTTTTAAAATAAACTGATTTTAAATGGAATTGGAAAGCTGAAATATCTCAAGGGTACTTGAAAAAATACCCCAAAATCCAACACTATTCAAATTTGATAATTCCAGTTTCATGTGTTTTCCATGGGGAGTTCAAAAGCAGACAGACTGGCTGACAGCCAGTACCTGCATCCCTGCTGGTCACATGAAACAAAGAGGATGCAGAGATGCAGCTTAACAGCTGATCCTTGACAGTGACAGTGTCTTTGAATTAATTTGTTCCCTTCTGCATATTTTTACACCAGAAGAGAACAGTGGGTTCTTGGTAATCCTGTCTGACATTCCTGAATGATTAAAACATTTTCCTTATTACCTACTGTTCTCTACTGTGTATGTAGGTGCCACACCATATCAAAGTAAACAGAAAGAACAATGTTATTAATCAACAGTGCTACATTATTTGTAATTTCACATTACATTCAGCATGGCTTTACCAAGGGCAAGTCTTGTCTGACAAACCTAGTGGCCTTCTGTGATGGGAATGAGTACATCAGTGGACAAGGGAAGAGCTACAGATGTCATCTATCTGGACTTCTGTAAGGCCTTTGACATGGTCCCCCACAACATCCTTCTCTCTGAATTGGAGACATATGGATTTGACAGAGGGACTGTTTGGTGGATGAGGAATTGGTATCCAACCATCCAGGTTGCATCCGGAGGGTAGTGGTCAATGGCTCAATGCCCAGATGGAGGTCAGTGACAAATGGTGTACTTGAGGGGTTGGTATTGGGACCAATTCTGTTTACCATCTTCATTAGTTACATAGACAGTAGGATCAAGTGCACCTTCAGCAAATTTGCAGATGACACCAAGCTGAGTGGTGCGACTGACATGCCTAAAGGACGGGATGCCATTCACAGTGACCTGGACAAGCTTGAGAAACAGGCCCATGTGAACCTCATGAGGATCAGCAAGGCCAAGTACAGGGTCTTGCACCTAGATGAGGGCAATCCCCTATATGAATACAGGCTAGGGTATGAAGGGATTGAGAGCAGCCCTGTGGACAAGGACTTGGGAGTACTGGTGGGTGAAAAATCACATACGAGCTGGCAATGCGCACTCGCAGCTCAGAAAGCCAACCATATCCTGGGCTGCATCAAAAGCAGCGTGACCAGCAGGCCGAGGGAGGGGATTCTGCCCCTATGCTCCTCTCTGGTGAGACCCCCCCCTGCAGTACTGCCTTCAGCTCTGGGGCCCCCACCATAAGAAAGACATGGACCTGTTGGAGCGAGTCCAGAGGAGGGCCACGAAGATGATCAGAGGGCTCAAGCACCTCTCCTATGAAGACAGGCTGAGAGAGCTGGGGTTGTTCAGCCAGGAGAAGAGAGGGCTCCAGGGTGACCTTATAGTAGCCTTCCAGTACTTAAAGGGGTACTATAAGAAAGATGGGGACAAACTTTTTAGTAGGACCTGTTGCAACAGGGCAAGGGGGAATGGTTTTAAAATAAAAGAGGGTAGATTCAGACTAGATATAAGGAAGAAATTTCTTTACGATTAGGGTGGTGAAACACTGGAACAGGTTGCCCAGAGAGGTCACAGATGCCTCATCCCTGGAAAATTCAAGGTCAGGTTACATGGGGCTCTGAGTGGCCTGATCGAGTTGAAGATGTCCCTGTTCATTGCAGGGGCATTGGACTACATGACCTTTAAAGATCCCTTCCAACCCAAACTTTTCTATGATTCTATGAAGTAATATACCTAGTTACTAAGTTTATGTTCAATGTTCACTCACTAAGTATTGTTGGTATGGTCTGCGGCAGCTCATGGCCTGGGC
>NW_009592952.1:0-2494 GCF_000690535.1 Cariama cristata | reverse complement strand
TTTGGGGTTGGATTTTTGTTGATTCTTGACCAACAGACCAGCTGGTCTAGCTATCCAGCTGTCTAACTACTCTGATAGATTTAATGAACTTTTAACTGCATACTTTTAACTAGGTATGCTGTGAGTGGAAATGCTTGTTTTGAATAACCATTTTTATGAAAACTAATGTTTCATTGTCTTAATATTTTCCAGTAGATTCCTGAAATGTGTTATTGAGATTCTTTTTCTTAATTGAAGGTATAACTTTTGTTCTTCCTATGAACCAGTTGCAAAATATGTGTAGTTTTTATCCTCAGAAAATACAGAGAATAACTTGAGATTCAGTTTCAGTTTCAGTTAAAACCACTTGGAGCTAGTGTGTTATTGTCACCCTGCAACAGCACATCTGGGATCACACAATCTCATTTTAGGTGTTCATGTGACCATCTGTATAGGCGCATTATGAACTAGTCTTTTAATTAAGTTATCAGTATTTCTCTGTAGTGCACCTTTGCCTTAATACAAAAGATGTTGGATTTTCCTTCATAAGCAGCTATTCAATATTTATGTTTTGTCTTTGCTTAGACTGTATTATTCTAGCTCTGTTCTGAACTGCCAGTTACTCATGTTCTCACAGGACTTATCTGTGATGTTCATCACCATATCTATGCTAGATGAATGCTTTAAAAATATTAATGAATTCATATGCATAAAAGTTTCTATAAGGAGAAGAGACATTATGAGCAGTATTTTAGAGATGTTGAGAAAGTGAAATTAATAGTTTCCACTGGAATTTAATGACAAACAGTCATAGTCATTTTGTTTCATTAAGGATTTTGACATCTGACGTCTCCCTAAATTTGCCTCCATTCAATTTCATTCCTCTTCTAAATCATAATGATAAATAGTTGAATTCTCTGTGGAAAGTGTATATGCATCTCTGCAGTTCCACCAAAAAAATGTTCCTACAACTCTTTGGAACACGTACTAAAGAGAAGCTATAAATATTACAGTCAGTGCTCCTGTGATTCTAAGAGACGGTCTACCAAAGAGAAATCTATTTTTACTAAGCAGGAAGGGTTCTGCTGGACTCTCACTAATTATTAGAGGAATCTTATCAAGACTGGATTGTCTCCTTTGTGAATTTTAATGAACAGCCTATCCAACAAATAGGTTTAATTTCCACTAATCTCAGCATTCAGTTTTTCAAGATGCAGATCTGATTTTTCAGATTAATTGGCACTCAATTTTTTGTTCAAAATGAAGATCTCCTAGAGTTCTGTTGCAGTTCTTAACTGCAAATTAGACTAGACTCAGGTGAGTCTTCTCATAGGTGACTAGTGGGAAGGACTTAGTTCCACTGACTTTTTCAATGTTACATAGAATGCCTGCAGAGAAAGGGATAGAATCAAGTTCTCAGCAGGTACCACTCCATATTTTAGTCACGAGAATGACCCTTCTTTTTGTGGTTGGAAGATTCACCTTCAATATTGTCTGTTGCACAAAATGTTCTGTGCTCTCCATAGGTACAAATTACTTCCTTTTCAAAAGATTTCCCATGGAACTATGTCTTTAATGTAAAATGAATGTGAGAATCAGATTGCCATAAAAATGGGGATGTAAAACTACTTAAATATATATTATACATTTTGAATACAAGCAGACTTTACAAATGCACTGTTCTGACACATAAGGACGTGTCTGCCAGAAAATCAAGAGTGTACGCTTTCAGTTGCCCAGTATTTAGGAAGAATTCTCTGTTTCTATATCCACATCTGAATCCATCTACAAGTTTAAGTCAACACCAACAATGGCACCACTGATATTGCTGGAAGAGTAAACACTTATATGGTGTCAGGAGGTCTTTATTACCTTGCTGGAATGATCAGATGGTGTGCAGATGGACACCAGTCACTAACTTTTCTAACAAAAAATGGAGGTAATACTCACAGATCTTTCTGAAAAAAACATTCTCAAAACATTCTCAGAAACTTTTTACTTTCTCTGAAGACATAACATCCTTTCTTTAAACTCAAATTACAAGCAGTCAGGACATAGGTAGGACTAACTTGCCAAATTTTGCTTTAAAAAATCAAAACCACTTAGTGCTAAGCAGTAAAAGTATTAAAAATCAGCACATTTCTTACAGGCTTAAAATAAAACTAATTTACTTAAGAAATTTCAGGGAAGAACAATGTCTTTTCCTAAGATCATGTTGCAGCATGAAGCAAATTCCTGTAAACACACTGATTGGAAAAGGTGGTAGATATTGAAACACTAATCTTGCCTTGTTAAAACTTTGGTCATACATTCTTGTGTTAATACCTGTTCTTTACCCGTAAAAAGTCTAGAATTGCTTTACCATGTTATATTTAACATTGACTAAGATAATATTTTAACAGTTTAACAGAATAAAAGGCATGACAATGCAGAAAGAAGTTGTCTGTCATGATCTTCAGGAATAAACTATTCAAGGTAACTATTTTAAGAGGAAAACCATGGAACCTGCAGATAT
>NW_009592951.1:0-33306 GCF_000690535.1 Cariama cristata | reverse complement strand
AAAAAAAAAAAAAAAAAAAAAGAGTCTTCATGTGCAATATTTAACAGCCCACTGCTAATTATCACATGGCATGCAGGGATTCAGAGTCTGCTGCACTGCAACCTGGAGCGCTAGTACTGTAAACAACTCCAGCAGCTGAATGGGGACCAGACTGGTCGAAGTGATGATAATTAGGACAACATTTTTCAACAGTGGAACCACACTGAATGTCCACAGGGCAATGGGGATGCTATAAACTGGCTGTTACTGACCAAATGATCACAACGCAGAGCGTACAAGCTTGCCATGTGTACCGTGGTTCTGAGATGAACACAGAAGAATGCAGGTCACACTAAGTGCCAATGCCGGTTAGACCAGAGAGATACTACCACATCCAAAAGCTCAGACTAACTCTCTCACAACTGATCCCAGCTACACTGCCTGGGCTTTCAGACTCCATTCAGTCACACAAAATGATTCCTCTGCCCATCCCCAAACCCCTGACTACGTCAGCAGCTTAGCTGTTATCATCTATACTGCAATGGGAACCCAAGCCTGGATGATCACCTAAGGTTACATCCGAGATAAGGTGAGAGACTTAGTCTTTTCACCTAATGACTGTACACAATGCCTTTGCCTGTTTAGCCCCAGACCTGCCCTCATGCATTCTGGTTAGCAATTAAGTAAATTCATATACAAGACTGTCACTTACTTATCCAGATCTATATCAAGTGCCTTATATGGATCATTGGGATCTTTGTCATCTTCATCACTGGGCAAAGCATTCTGCAGGAGAGAGAGAGACCATCCACTGAAGAAACAAACCACAGGCAATTTCAAAACTAAAGCTTTACATCACCCAAACCAGTTTAAGATTGTTAACCCTGGAAGAGGCCAGCTTGCAGTCAGGCACAGTAAGTTATAGGAACAATGCACTTTAATGCAGCATCTTGTTACAAGATTAATTTAGAACAGAAAACCATTCTTTATAAACTGCAGGATTTGAATTGCGGCTGTTTGGTTCTGATTAAAGGAAATTTTAGGAACAAATACAGATTACATCATTAGCATGCGCAATTAATTATAATCAGCTGCAAACCTGCTGACTAGACAGCAAGTTAATGTCAAAGTGAAGCAGCAGAGCATAATAAATGAAGTGACTATTTGGACAGTGTTACTTTTATAGCAGAGATGCATATTGTTTGTTTTGTTGGTTGGTGGTTGGTTTTTTTTTTTTTTTAAATAGCTTCAGTGGCAATTTTTGTCTTTTTGTACACAAAAATGACAATTTCTCCCTCTGCAAAGAACAGCCTAGGACCATCGCAATCAGTCAATTCTTAAACAGCCTGGCAAGCAATCAGAGCTCTTGAACTGCAAGAATACAGACCGGCTGGCAATTCTTAGGGGGGGAAATCTCTCAAGAAGAGCACACAGATAAACTCCACAACTCAGACTACCAACCAAAGCAACTGACCTCTGGCATCTCTTCTGTGATGATATCGACATGATGAGCTGGAGCAATATCCTCCTCACTCTCCGTGTGCAGAGAGTTATGGCGATGATGTTTACCTCTCTTTTCCTTTTTCTGTTTCTTCTTCTTCTTGTCTTTCTCCAGTTTCTGTTTATGTCTTCGCTCTTCTTCCAGTTTCACATACTGGTCATTTTTTCCTGCGGAGGAAGCCAAACTACTTTCAGGCTACAGTCCACATGGACATTGATGACTGAAACAGTATGTTAGGAGTGAACCTTGCTTCTAGCTTCTCAGAATCAGAAGGATCAACACCTCTCTATGCTTCTACGTCATCTCACATACAGCTCCCCTAGTACCAGCTTTACTATCACACTCCACCTCCCCAGAAATAGGACAGAGCTCTACCCTGCTCCCTGATTCTTGTCCACATTAACTGGATTACAAAGAGCATCTAAACGTTGGTATTTTAAGTAGAATTGTTGCCATTGCTGTACTAATACTGACAACACTTTTGGAAACACTTTGTTATGTAAGCCTTAAATATTTGCACTTAGAACTCATGACTTGCAATGTACTGCACTTTATCAACAGTTTGTCAGTGCTCTATCAAACCACTCATTAGATATACAACTACCTTTTGATATTTGAAACAAGATATTAAAATATTATCTCTACCATTAGACTCCACTTAATGTCTCCTGATCACCTTCATCAGGTCTTTAAGACATCCAAAAGCGACTGTTACCGACACAGAACAGTGGTTAGTTTACATGTTACAGACTTGGCTGCACAATATACTTAATCACAGAATTACTACTAATACTGCCTTGAGAGGAACTGCACTTGGACTGCAAAGCACTATTTTCAACCACCTGTAAGTTAAGGAGATGTATTTTTAAAAGCCTAATGCAAGTATGCTCCTTGCCCTTAAAAACCTAAGGAAGAATTCCTAAGAAGGAATTATTACTTTTGCTTAACTGAATTTCTGTAATTAATTTTAAAGATTAGCTGCACTTACCTGGAACTTTTAAGGGGACAGAAAGGTCAATCTGGACCACAGGTATATGTTCCACACCTGGAGTGTCTTGGTATCGCTGGGAAAATGAAAATTTGTTACATTCAGGGCATTGCCAGATACAAATCTATGTAAATAGACACATTTCAAAACATCAGTTTAATCCTTTAAGTGAACATTTTAAAGGATAGGAATGGAAAAGCTCAGCATTAAATCCTGTGTGGTAGCAGAGTGTACTTTAAAGCCAGCTGATAACTATTATAAAAGACCCTGCTTTTAGCTACAGTTTTTTAACCCTGCTACTGCCCTGAAGAAGGCTTGTTGCAACTCTCTGAAGAATTTTTGGTTTGTGTTTTATTGCTAATAACTTGCCACTTCAAAAGGTAAATTTTGAGACTTAAGTTGAGGAAAATGGGGTGGTCCTTAGGATATACAGGGAATAAAGCAGGTTCTTTCCCTGAAAAAGATGTTACGAGACCACAACAACCTTTTGATCCATAAAACATGCTGCACGTTCAAGAGGAGCATGTTCAAGGTTCACTCTCTCTTCATTGCGCTTAACGAAGTGCCTGGCAATCTGAACCCTTCCATCACCCAGAGCTGGGACAAACTACCCGCACAGGAATCTGTGACACAAAGGCACAGAGAAGAAGTGTTTCTCCACAGCTTTTAGAGTCTTTGCTGAAATATAAACATTGCGCTTCCCACGACAAGTTAATCCAGATTGTTCCAAACTACTGTGTAATGGGAGTTGTGACAATTGCCACTTCCTTATTTCTAAACTGGAGGTCCACCAGAGATTCACAGGAAGCTGGCTCCTCTTGTGATATTTGGTCACTTGTGAGTTTCTCAACACAAACAGGACTTGTAAAAATAGTTGTAGGTAGCCACTCCAGTCAGTACATTATTAAGCGATCGGAACTGCAGTGGAAATAATCAGAATGTCCCAGAGGGAAGCTGCAGCTCTGACATTCAGCAAACCTTCACATCATTGTATGAGAGGCCAGCAAGGTATTTTAATTCAGACTCACTCACCTTCTGTGGGGAAGGAGAGCTTTTAATATAAAATGGGTTGTTTGCCTGTTCTTGTTTCCGGGCTTCTCGACGCTAAAAGCAAAAGAGTATTTGTAATTAGAACGTTTGTTTACATATATTAAAAAAAGAGATAAAAGGCAAAGTACAAAATGCAATCTCCCTGAATTTTTGGAACAGTACATAACTACTTGCAAAAAGACTACTGCATAGTAGCTTGCATATGATAAACCAGTTTTGAGTTACAAGACATATTAGGATATAACTAGAAGTGCTGTTACTACTATAACTAATATTCCTTAGAACACCTTTTCTTTGCTTTTTAATTGTAGACTAGAGATAGTAAATTCCCAAAGACCAGATTTTGATGGCAATTCAGATGTTTCTATTTTCATTTTTGCAAAGAGAGAAGGAAATGAAGATTCTTGTCAATAAAAAGTCTTCTCTATGAAAACAAAAAGGTCAGAAGCAGGAAAGGTGGTATCACTACTGAGAACAGTCACATGACAGTAATTCATAGAAGCTGCTGAAGTCCATGAGCAAAGACACTGCTTCTTTTTTCTCCTGATTGAGAGCACACAGACTAACAGAAGTACACCAATGGAGGAGGGTATGTAGAAAACCAAAAAGCTGCAGAGCCCTGCAAAAGCGTCCATCCTCAAGAGCGTGTTCTTTGAAGTGAATCGCACTAGACATCACTGTTTACAGAATTTTACAAGAGCTCAAACTCCTAATGAGGGCCAAGTTTTTAAAATATCTTGCTTCCATTCGGACAAGATAGGCAAGCTAGACTTCCAAGAGAACTTTATATTCAGATGTATTCCACAATGCCTAAAAAAATACCTGTATTTAAATACATATATTTTGCTCACATCAAATCACCAGATTTCCTGAGCTGTAGAGATCAGAATGGCTTCCTGGCTACATGGAGAATCCACAACAGCTCCAACTGCTTTAGTAGCACTTACAACATTACTACTGAATTATGCAGGGAAAAGCATTTTAACAACCACTCACTCTGGCCAGTTCCTCTTCATCTATTTCTGGCTGCTTGTGTCGGGAATGCCTTTGTTCCTCATCATGAAAAATTGTTTTGGGCTTTTCATCTTCAGACTCACTGTCTGATGGAGGTTCATTGATCCAGGCATCAAGGTCCAAGCTGGTAAGAATTGCAGTAAACAAACAAACGGCTTGACTCGGTACCCCTGAGTATTTCAGTGTTTCTCATCACATACTTAGCTTTACTATTTAAGAGCTTAAAAGTTTAAATAAGGCTTTGGGAGAGAAAAGGAACCTTACCCTTCTGGAACTGGTACTTTCTTCTGTGCTTTAGGAGCCACAGGGTTCAGCTCACCAGCAAACAGGGCTATTACTTCCTCAGCTACAGGTACCTCTTTTATTTGTAGCTTCTGAATATATTTTATTAGTTGCAAGATGCAAGAAGCCTAAAAACAAATGGCAGAAGTAATTTCAGAATTAATATCAACAAACTGAACCAAAAAATCAATTGCAATGAAAATCAGCAGAAAATAACTGTTCTACTCCATTAAGGGACTTAAGAGAAGCAGCATAAACTGCAGGTTTAGAGCAAATATAAAAAAAATTCATGCCAACCCTCTCTTCTAGCTGTGTCCTTGCTGTGTCCTTATGTGCTTGCATAATTTTAAAATTAAATTGTTTCGAGTGAAATTCTTGCAAGCAGTCTTCAAAGGTGGTATCGAACTGGAATAAGATCCGGGCTCTGACATGAAATACCACTGCTCTTCCCACTCTGTTGATAACAATAGCTTATATGCTCCATCACAAATGAGAGACTTTGATAAATTCCAAAGCAATTTTGTTCTCTTACCCTCTCCTGAACTTCTAGATCTGCACTCTGTACAAACTGAGGCAAACGCTCAATCATCAGCTGTGTAATTTCCTGAGCTGCTTCCTTTTCCCCAGATTGTTCTTTCTGCTGCAGGATGGATGCATAGAGCTTGACCATATTCTGGACGTAAACCGCCTGGATGTGGCCTGGTAGAGTTGTAACTTTAGGCCTCAACATTGCTTCTAAAGTTTGGTTTGCTTCCTCGAGGTGTCTATAAAGAATAGAGTGGACAGATGAAAGACAGCAATTGAGAAATTTCAACATTTCAGTCTTCACAGAGAAGAATTTTTCAAAAACCTTGGTCACAGTATGAAAGTACTACAGAAAGACAGGACAGACTACGAATATGTAATAATTTGCTCTCTGGGTAATCTGCCCTTCCAAATTACAGTAGCAACATGGCACAGAAGAATTTACAGCTTTAATCTTTTACAGAAGGAGAGGGATACCTCAGTTTCCACCTTTACAAGTTCAGTATTCTCACCATTAACTAAGAATTGCACTTCTAAGTGCCAACTCCATTGATAGTCCGGATCTAGCAGCCCAACTACCTTCCTGCCATTCTGTACTTCACCACTCACATCAGTGAGCTTTTACTTCCAATCATCTACTGAACAAAAATAAAATCTAGTAGGCAATGCTTAATACACAGAAAAGAATGCAGATGATAGCACTTGTTTTAATAAATCTCATGCTCTTATTCAAAATTGTCTGCTCACAACTAAATGGAAGATGCACAAAAAAGTTACTAGTCTATTACAAATGGAAAGTTTAAGTTCTTTCAAAGTAAAAATGTGATCAAACTGGAAAAGGAAAGTATGTTCTCTTGCTTCTTAATCTACAGTTTTCTTCGCACAACTTTAACTAGAGGAAGATCTAAGTCCTATCAGTGTTCCCTGAAAATATCACACCTACTATGTGAATTTAAACTGGAACCAGTGTTCAGAGTGGCAACTACAAGAAGAGACACCAAACCAGATGACAAAAGGAGACTACAGTGTCACGGTCTGTGCAACTTACCAAAACGAAAACTAGGTAAGCACGTGTATCTGCACACAACCAAGAGACAAAAACATCTATTTAAGTGAAAAGACAATGTTGGCACAAGAACACTGAAAATTGTGCTACTGTGGGTACAGAGAAGTTTTGAGCAAAAAATAAGATGACTTCTAATTCTCAGGAAGATTAGGTTCTGCAAAAATCTTTCAACAAGGGCAAAACAGGGAGGACAGCAAAAACTGACTCAGTCAAACAGAGTGATTGGACATTTTCCCCTATGATATTAGTGGGGTTAGATCTTAATCATTAAGGAGTTCCTTCAATGTCTGAAGATCTTACAGCTCATACCCACAACTATGCCCTCCTGTATGAGTGGGCAGGACTATAGAGACAAGAAAAAAAGATCAGACACTCAAAATGAAGTATCTGTCTTGGCTAGAAACAGCTGAGGAGGGGTGAGGGAGTGGGGAAAAAAGCAATCATTTCGTTAGCTTTAGGGTGCATATTCTGAACTACCCTTCTCTCAAAAATACGTTTCAGTGACCGGAATCTTTGTCCAAAAGAAGTCACTCAAAGCGTGTCAGGCTTTCTGTTTGCACTTACTCAGAGAACTCCCCACATATCCAAGCAGCAGCATAAAGCACCTCACAGATCCCATTTCTCTGGGTGTTGCTGGCTATGAGATGAGCATTGTCCAGAAGCATGGCCATTTGAGAAACTGCAAATTTACGAATAGCTTTAACTCTGATAGCTACATCTAACATCTGAGCTGCTATAAGATGCCCGTGCCGCGTGCCTTCCAATCGGGTCAGCTCCACCAAGATGCTTATGTACCTACAAAAAGTGAAAGGGATGCAATTTTATCAGCAGACAATCATGCATTACCATTGCTGATGATCTCAAAGTTGACACATAAAACCACTGACCATTCAAAGTTTGTGATATATTGATAATTGGACTGACTACAAATATCTATGATTTTGGTCAGCAGCTCATCCCGGTACGTCGTCCCTTCTGCTTTATCCACGTGAATCATCAGTTTCTTCACTATCTCCATCAAGTTCTTCTTTGATACCTGTTAAAGAGTTATTGAAGGGTTGAACCACAACTAAGCCATTTCCCATACTGTCAAGTCCTTCTAATTCCATTAAAGCAGCTGCTAGCTCTTTGATGGACCTGTGTCATGTGTTAACAAGAAATCAGAACCACCTCTCTAGCCCCCAGCTTCAGTCACAATCGAAAAAGGAACCTGTTTATCTCTTTTCGATGTTGTTATTAAAGCAGAGCCAGTACAAGTATACAAGACCATGCTGTGGGATAGCTGAGAATCAGAATTACTAGCAGCAACATAGAAATCCAGGAGAAAAATCAATCTTCCACTTCTGCCAGATTATCAAGTTTAATCATTTAAAACATTTTTGCTTCTAAACTGAACAAATTTAAGAGTCATTAACATCCAACAGAACTCTGGCATTTCAAAACATAGTTGTATTAACTTGCTCTGGAAACTTATTTGTCTAAATAAAGCAACCAAAATATTCAGTAAATATCACCAGTTGTCACGACTCGCTGCTTCCAGCTATGACCTCTGAATAGGTATATGTTAAAGACATCACTAACAAAAATGTATGTAATAGTATTTCTACAACCATTCGTTATACAGCCCTCTTCCTCAGAGGCAGGGTTGAGCGAAATGGTAGACTCTCCTAGGTCACCTTTTGACTAAGACATAACAAGCAGAATTTAACATACAGGAACCAAGAACGAACTCCAATTCCCTTCGCAACAACGTTAAAACCACTGTCCTGATCAACGGGTTTTGAAGTTATTCTCATCTCATGAGGAGTACCAGACAAAAGGTATCTCTTCTTACTTTTCGCTTTCTCCTCTAAAATAGGAAGCTATGAGACATATCTATCATGATCCCTCTGTGCACAGGGGAGGGAGCGGCACAGACTCTTGAGTGAAAGGCACTTTACTATATAAATTATAATAAATTATAGCCACAGCCCTTTCAAAGATCAAATGTTGTCACTACAAGATTGCCCCTGTAGCGTATGCACATTTTATACATAAACTGCCCTGCACGATTGCAGAACGCATGCACGAGACTTGTGGTACACAGGGGAACAAACAGAATGCGATTCTGTACATGTCATTAAAAGGTGTTAACAAAATTTACAGTGACAGGCAAATTCAATGATAAAGCAGCTTAAAGCTGTCTCCTGTTGCTTCAGAGTGCTCCGGACTGTTTCCCAGACTGCATAGCTTCCGTCAACCCAAGCTCTGGTGTGCTGCAATGTGGACTGCAACCTAGAACAGCACAGACCTGTCCCAATACGCCTGCGGTCCACTTTACACCTAGACAAAGGACGGAAGGAGCAGGCTAAGGCTTAGCCATTAGAAAAGCAGCCTGCTGGCTGACTTCCACAGCGCCTGAACTCAGAAGCTCCTTCCAATCTGAATCAAAGTTTTTAAAGTCCTTTCATGCTATGCCAGATATTTTAATTGTCGTAAGTGCCAGAAAAGATATGGGAGTTATTATCACAAGACTACTAGAGAGAGGAAAAGAAAGTTGCATGTTTTTCTTAAATATCAGCCTCCTAAAGGGTCACAGGGCCTGGAGAGGAAAGGAAATACGTGTAGAAACATACCATGCCGTACAGGAGATCTAAAGCTCTGAGTCGGATGGACTCATCTTTGTCATCCAAACATTGGAGAATGAGATCCTTGTGAGATTGAACGGATTTAGGATGCGTTTTCAGGATTTTGGACATAGCTAACAGTCCCAGGTATTTCACTGTGAAAGACAAAATAAAACTTCTTTCCAAATATAGAAACACTCTTTTGTGTTGAACACGAAATCTTAATACCAAGTGCTTCTACTGAAACCAACTTTAATACACTTGAATAAAGATCTATGATGAGGAAAAGCATTTTTGAGAAAGAGTGCATCACAGATTATGGCCTTTAATTTCATAATCCCATATACAGGCACATAGTTACATATATAATCTTCATCACTGTCTCCCTGCATCTCACATTATCATTGATTTTAAAAATATGTATTAAATATACAGAAACTATGGGTTTTGAGAACAGGCATCCTAGGATGAATATAGCTTTAAAAGCAGTGAAGACTGGTGTATTAAGTAGGAGTCCTGTTCTCAATGGGAAAGATTCAGACAGCAGGAAAAGGGTTTGCACAATAAAGGATTTCCCAGTGGTCTTTGTAGTCACTAAAATAAGTAAGCATTCTTGTGTTTTACTATTATTCTTACACTGCTGAATACCCCTCACTACTTTCCAAACAGCAAGTGTATAAAAAGGGAAAACCCAGAGCATGGAAAGAAAACTGTTTTAGATTTACAAGACCACAAACAGCAGTAATAATTAATCTAATTTGTTTTTAAAAAGCTCATTATAAAGAAGTGCTATCAAAAATTATTTCCACATTAAAAATCCCAGCAATTGTTTACCATGTACCAGGAACTACAATACTGAACAAGCTGTTTGGAGAAACAGCTCTAAGACTGCTGTAATTTCTCCCCAGTGGCTGGTCGCTAAAAGTTTCCATGAAGACAAGCAACATACTTACAGTTCTGGTCAGAATCTTCTATCAATATCCTTAACTTCTGAACACAGAGCTGGAAAAAAGACCACATCATGCTTATTACAAATCTTAAAAATCTTAATTAAAATAACTCTTCATAAAGTTTACTCAATACACAAGGAAGCGTTCTGATCGAGACCCGGGGCCTCTAGGTAAGAGGGTCTTGTTGCATTAACAGATTTCAAACCAAAAGGAACCTCTGTATGATTGTATTGCTAGTAGTAGCTGAATAAGAGTTAGGAAAACTCTAAATGAGAAGAATCTGCATTTTACAGCAAAGGAAATAGAGAATCTATATAGGAAATGCTTCAGTCTGTAGGATTCCACCTGAGTGAGAGCATTTCAGGGAGCTATTGCTTTAAATTTTGCCAGAGGAATACAATCCAATTTCTCTATGGCACTTGGTATTACTCAGCAGAGCAGAACAAACCCAGTGTTGTACCTGGATGCTAGCGCTGTGATTGGGCATCCCAGAGGACAGAGAGATCAAAACTGAAATATAAAAGCACACATTTCAGTTAGTACTTCTGTGTTCTGAATGAATGCAACAACACAACACCTAAAGGTCAACAGGTAGCTCAGTTCACACGGGAAGATGCCAGTTTATTTTGTTGTTTGTCTGTTTGCTTGGACTTTTGGGGGGTCTGGGCAGAGGAGACAAGGTTGTGACACAAACTATAGTTTCATATGCCTTGAGAGTAATAATAGCAAGGCAGGAAAAAGAAGTGTAAAGGTAGGAACTGCTGGAACAGCCAGGTCAAAGCTGCTTTTCATTACGCTTTGCTCTCATTAAGATTTACTTTACCGATATTGCGTAGCAGTCAAGACTGTAAATATGTCATCAGCTACCATATAGCTGAATTTTTAAGTGTGCACTTCCCTAATGTAACGAGATGCAGCAATGGATCCTAGAGTTTAATGTAATTAGATTGGAGCTTTAATCAAACCAGCAAGAGACTCAAGGCACAAATCAGGTCCCATTGTTGATTATACCGGACATTCGTAAAGCTCTGGCAGCACGCAACCCGACAGCAGAAAAGGTGGAGTTATCTTGTTAACTGCTGCTGTCATATAGCATGTCCATGCCAACACCAACTCTTACTGAGCAAGTCACACACGCTGACCTTAGTGACTAATAAGTACGGTGGCATTTTGCTCTCCACCATCAGCCTTTAGCAAATATAACATAGCTGTAGTAACCTAGCCTCAGCGACTGACAACAAAGGATTTCAGTTACAGTTACACAGTAACACAAATCAAAGTTTGCCAGGAGACTTATTTCCATTATAAAATACATAAAGTTAAAAAAAGGTTTACAGATGGTGTTAACTGATGACAAAGTTCATCATGGGTTTTTTATTTTTCTAGGTTACAAATTTCAGTTCTCACCTGCTATTACTGTGTTCACACATTCATATAAGAGAGACATGGCTGAGGTGCTGAAACAGAAATCAAGGATTTTAAATAAGGAATAAAACCAGCACATTTTGAAGAGTTGTCAGCAATATCTTGGAGCTAGTTAACACCTTTAATTACACAAGAAGTTGCCAGTATTCTGTTCCATATACCTGCAAACTAGATGAAATTATTCTGACTTAAAAACTGTTGGGGGGAGGAAGGGGCACTGAATTTTTTTTTTTTTTTTTTTTAAAAAATCTTCTCAGAGAAGCAGCAAGTAACAGCACTGCAACACTAGGAACAAGGAAGGAAGCGGTTACTCAAAACCTCAGTACCAGTTACAGAACACTGAAGCAATCTTGTCCAAGGATCAAATTAAATCCTCTGCCCAAGGTCAAAAATTCACGATAAAGCAGGCAGATGGAGAACCTCAAGTTTCTTCAAAGCGAACGAGTCATGCACAATCAGCAGACTCTACTGGTGTGCAGGTACACACTTGCTCATCCCTGTAAGCGAGCAACCCATTCTCAACACCTGATTTCCCCTGAAACTTAAATTCAAGACAACTTTTGCCAGTTGAACACACATACAGCGCAATTCTGAAGATTTCAAAAGTACTTACAAATCCTGATCTACACAAGACGGAACCACAGTGAACCTCGCAAGTAACAAAGGAGCAGACTCCAGAAGCAAGGTCTGCAAAGGTAATGAGCAAACAACTCTGGGGGCAGCAGTTAGCAGCGATAGTGTGAAGGGCACTCAGCACACCACATACGTGACTCTAGTACGCTCAGAAGCAAAACAACCGTTTTTGCTCCCTATGCACTTTGTGGTGGATGGCAGGGTGGTTTGCTTTATGGATAAGTGACAGGAGATCTAATATGACTGAATGGAGACAAAACCAAACTGGATTATGTCCTCACAAATAATAGAATGACTGACTAATGTGGGAGTCAGAGACAGGAGGTAGAGACAGGATTGAAGACATACTTTCCATCTTCCTGCTTTTTCTGGCAAAGTACTGTTTCTGGTGAATTTGCATCTATTTCTCACCACTGCAAAAACCCTCTTTAGGTATTTGGATGCAAGGCTGCTGGCTGGTCTGCTCCAAACCAGCCTTAAAAGATATACTAGGAGGACGGACAGAAATTGTTTGGCTAGAGCTGCTCTCATGGCTACATGGATATCAGTTTAAAATTTGCTCATTCCCATCTATCTTCTTGCTCTGCCACATGAAGAGAAATAGACCTTTTAATTTAACAACTCATGCATAAGATCACACTTCCTTTTCATAACTGGGAAAATACATGTATTCCCTTCAATACATCTACTTTTCTGATTTTGGTTCAGAATTAGATCTAAAACACTACCAATTAGCTTTAACAAGGGACAAGGAAATATTTTCAAATTTATCTAATCTATAGTTAGGACATGGATTAAAGGAACCTCTTCCAAAACATGTCTGGGCTGACAAAGGCATGAGAAAGAACTTTAATATAGTCCTTGTCATCCTGCTTCGCTGGGTAAGGCATTTCCCAAAAAATCAAGAATCAAATGTGTGTAGGTGAAAGGAATCAGTAAATAAACAGCTAAGCCCTTTTTAAGCCAGAGTTTTTATATATTCTCCATAGTCATCTCTGGCTTAAAATGCAGTGAAAGGAAAGCAAATTGCTCCAATTTGCATGCATGCTTTGGAGAAATTCATGCTGACAGTCAGACACCCAAAGACTTTCCTTTAAGGTATCTTATCTCACTCAGGTTTTTCAGAAATAGTCCTGATGTGATTTGATACTTGAAGCCAATATATCAGGACTCAAGAAGAAGTTCAGAAATGCATCCACAGACCTACCTAGTTACTGACCTCCCTAACTTCACCAATCCTGAATGAATCAAGTAACATTTGTCATACGTACCTATGGATGAGGTTGGTCAGAGGCTCAATCAACTTCTTGCCCAGCCTAGGTTCTAATGGAGTAAGAGCACCAAACTATTAAAAAAGAAGCGCAGACAATAAAGTGATTTAATAACTGCTTTTAAACAGTACAAAAACGTGACTTAAACTGAAGCTCATTCTATTTAAACTAAGCTATGATAAAATATTTTTCTCTCTTTGTTACATTCACAAACATTAGAAGATATTCCTGATTTCTTTTTATTCAGATTTAATGGTAGCTATACCTCCAAGCAAGAAATCTATTTCTGCACCCACGGTAACTTAAGAACCCCAAACCTGTAAATATAGATCCAGAATACTTGCCAGTTTTATAATTTTAATGAGAACCCAATTGTTGGTTGACGATGTCATCAACTTGAAAAAGAGTGGAGCAAGGGAAAGGTAGTTTTTGGGATTGCGTCGGGCCAGCTCACAAATAACATTTACTGCAGCAGACTGCACACCTGGGAAAAAGAAGCCGGAAAAGCAGAAATCTCAACACCTTAATTGTAATTGACACTTCTGGTGCAGAACCCCCAGAACAAAAGCAGCTCAAGATTCAGACTCATGAGTCCAAGAGGAATGGTTCAGCCTCAATACCAATCATGAATGCAAAAACAAACCCAGAAAGGATTTTATTTAATTTTGGCTATTTTCTAATATATCAGCAAGCTGGGTATCTGCTTTGGGTCCAGTATAAAAAGAACAGGACACGGCCAGCCTCCTTCCCCCTTTACTATGCATAACTTGTTTGTGAGACATAGACAACATATCAATAATCCTACCTACCACAAAGTTTCCAAACACTCTTGCCTCTTTAAAATGTATTACTTAGACACGTTCAAATACAACACAAAAATAATGAATCCTTAAACAATCTGACTGGACACGTTCATTCCCTTCTAATTGCTCAGCCTCTAAATTTGGAATCTTTTAAACTAGATAGTCTGGGTTTTCTAGTAGAGAGCAGTCCTTTTCTCCATAAGGCATAATAGCTATTTTCTTCCTCTGTTTGCAGGTGAGTGGTGTGTGTGTTTCTCTTTCTTTAAAAACATTGTCCCTGGAAAATGCATCTTACATACCCACACCAAATTAGTCCAGTACATGCAATTAAATTTCTCCCTTTAAACACACATGCCAATCAACCTGAGATCACAGAACTGTATTGCACACAGAATTCTCATAACAAGCACTTGGTGTTTTGGTGCAGTGAGGGAAGAGCAGCACCTTTCGGGAAGACTGAGTAGGAGTGTGAATATGATACAGAACAATTGCAGATTTCCTGTGCTGCAGCTGAATTGCACTGACACAGTATCAAAGGGCCCAAACAGCAGTCTGGACTCAAAAGTTTGAATTTAAAAGACAGAAAAAAACCCCAAAACCCAAAGTGATGAGAAATTATTTTAAGTACATCCATTGAAAGCCAATAGCTGCAGCTTTGTAAAAGAGCACAGGGGAAAACAACAGCAAAAACCCAAACCCTGAAATCAACTGAAATATTTTCAATAGCCAAGTTAAGTGAGCAACAAGCCAGGAACCATTAAGTAGTGTTGTCCCATTAAGGTTTAATCCACTGATAAAGTTTCAATAGCTTTGGGTTAGAACTAAGAATTGGACGTTTTAAAGAATATATTTTTAATATGGCAACACCTGTCAAAACTCTCACATGCTCATCTACCTATTAAACACGTGAATCAGTACTCAGAAGACAATTACAGCATTTTTCATGTGTTCTTCTTTCCGCAAGCTCTAAAAGCATGTATACCTAGATGTTTTGGAGCAGAAGCAATTTACTAAAATCCACTCACCAGGATCTGGATCTTCAAGTTTCTCTTTAAGGCGAGGAAATGCGGGACGGAGGGACTCTGGGTATTTCAAAAACACTTTGTACATGATTAACACTGCCTTCTTCCTGATATAAGGCTTTGTATGAGACATCTGTTAATGAAACAATTGCAATCAGGCTCTTAGCAAATTTGTGTTTCCAGAGTTCTTCTCAAGGTCTCCTTATGTCCACAATACTGTCTCAAAATTTCTTTCTGGGAGACTCAATTACTTTTCGAAAACTCAGCTTTGAGCGGAGAGCAAAATACTGTCACTTATCACCAAAACTAACAGAAA
This sequence comes from Cariama cristata, assembly GCF_000690535.1. Taxonomy (NCBI): domain Eukaryota; kingdom Metazoa; phylum Chordata; class Aves; order Cariamiformes; family Cariamidae; genus Cariama; species Cariama cristata. Next base: position 17,875 of record NW_009592951.1, on the reverse strand, counting down.
TATTCAAGGTAATCCTCTTGAGTTAACTAAAGTCTGTAAGGGCTCCCCAAAAAACTCACAAGAACAAAGCATCAGTTTTCATATATAACAGTTCTAAACTTAACAGATATTTACTAGATTTGAACAATTCTTTACTTACAGGAAAGTTATTTCAATTTTATCAACTCACCAGTGTCATGATGTCATTTGCCAAGTCCCTGGCAAGATCTGGAGTAACAAAACAGGACAAGCCAGTCAGTGCAACTCCAGTATCATATTGGTTAGGGCTACTCAGATCCTAAAAAAGGAAAAATAGGCTCAAAAATTTAAGATCACACAGGGTGTTGAGAAACAATTCTCTCAGACCAATTTTATTCACTCAACACATATGAAGCAGAGTTGCTTCTTCATGGGAATATTTATATCAACTATTAACAGGAATGTCCTCCAACACCTGCTAAAATACAGCTAGCCTGGGGTTTAACAGGCATGAAGAATCATAATTAAACAATAGATGGATGACTGCAACATAAAAGCAATTAGAAATATCGTACCTTGGTTGTATTGTAGGAATGGCAAATTATTTTTAAAAACTCATGGCATGATCACAAACATGTTTAAAGTCCTAAAAAAATGGTATTAAATACTAACCCTGCCAAGTCAAAGCCCAACTGTCATCAGCTTCAGTGGGAACAGGCACTCTTGTTGAGTGTTTAACAGTGTCCTAGCTTAATCTTTCTATTAGAGAAATGAGAATACTTTCCTTCCAAGCTGCTGGCAGCACCAAAACTTTCAGTCCGTAAAGACATAAATCAAGCTAGGGTATAGAATACACTTTATCGGTCAAGTTTCCTTGGACTTATTTGTAGGCAGTATCCTACATAGTCTTTCAAGTATTTCTAAGCTTCAGACTCTTACCAATATTAATATTGATATCTAAGTATGTTCACGTACAGATTATAAAACCAGACTTCATGAATACAGAGCATCACAGGATCACTCCTTAACTGCAGTTATTAGGAAACAAAAATATGAAGCGAACTGCACAGAGCATTCCCACATGAACCACCAGAATCAACCGTTCAGATTCATGTGTACACAGAGGCTGCTTTAGGAGAGTAAACAGTCAGGTCTTCAGGGTTCTGTGCTGCTGGCATCTCAGTCTAAAATATTTTGCAGGTGATAGGAAATTAGATTCTACTTTAAGAATAATGCAATCTACTTCTTAAGGAGCAGCAAAACTGCAATTCATTCTGGCTTTAATATAATTTGAGAACAGGTAACCCCTTAAAAAAAAAAGTTGCTAGATCAATGAAACATGAAAAGGCATAAATAAAGATGCTTTTAAATAAAAACTCAGGTACAAAAAGGAAAGAGTAAGTGCCTGAAATTCAGGATAATAATGTCTCCATAATAATGAAAATGGATGGACATTATTAAAAATAAGCACATGTCAGAGCAGAATAGTTTAAAAGATAAAGGGAAAAGCACTATTTAGGAAGGATACTGGATAACATCCCACTGATCTTTTTTAAGCAAGGAAAAGACATTTTAGCTACTTAGATGGTAAAAATGTAGGTACATCTTGCACTGGATCAGTCAAGTTTTAAAGCAGTGATACTTTAAAAATTAAACTGAAGAGGTTCAAAACTATATCTGTAATCTTAAGAACAGGAAAATAACACTGCAACCCAATAACCATGAAAAAAAAAATCAAGTGACAAAGCTCTATGAAAATGAATACAACACACTTTGGTATAATTGTATATAAAAATGGTGAAGAGTACATGTAAAGTTGTATTCTGTATTAATGTACCAAAGAAGTCAAAAGCCTGATAAACAGGCCCTCACAAGTAGAAATTTTGCGGAGCCAAGTGACTGCTTATTTTACTTCAGTAATTTTTCTTACCCATTACATTCCTGTAAGGGCTGCCTAAGAGTAATATTAAAAAAGGTTATTGTTGTCACCATTCACTGTGTTGAAGAAACACGGAGAGTTGGTATGAGACAGCACAAGGGAAGCCTATGGACAGCTTCTAAATATTTCTTTAATCCTGCAGCTTGTGGAAGGAGAGTAGACTGTAAACCAAGTAAATAGAACTCTACTTAAACACCTTTACATTCCTAAAAGAGAAATACTTCGTCCAGATTTGAAAATACAAGTAAGGAGACAGTGGAAGAAAAAAATTAAGAACTGAAGTAAAAAAAGTTTACCTTTCGGATCTGATTAGTAGTCAACATAATTACATCAGTCCCTTCATGAAAGCACTGAGAGGCAGCTAGGTAACCTATTCTCTGTAAAAAGGCAAGGAGAAAAACCCCATTTTTTTAAAGTAAGTTTAGACAATGTTTAGCTGAACAACAACTGGTAGCTTCATAAGCAATATTAAAAAGATGAACAACTAGGCAGGAGGTTTGCAGAACAGAAGACGCGAGAGAGGGTTCTCTAGAAAAGGGGGTTTATATCAGGAAAGAATAATCTCAGACAAGTAACATCTCCAGTGATAATACATGTACCTTAAGGATAATAAAACTAGCTTCACCTTCTCTACTTTGTTACAGCATACAGGTTCAATGACCACAAAGATGTAGAAATAAAGTAGGATGGTCAGTAGAAGAAATGGAGAATATTACATTTATTTTGTCTGTGTTGACTCCTGACTTTCAGGTACTAAAGTCCAATTTGGAAACTATTCCTTACGAAGTAACATTCCACCCTATTTGGTGAAAAAGGTCTGCAACACAGAGCATGGAGAAAACCTTTCAAGGAAAACTACAAAGCTATTACAAAATAAAATACACCTCCTACTAGGAATCTTAGGTGGTCTTCACGTAAAAATACCTTGTTTTTTCACAAAAGGTATCTGACAGCTATTGCAAATATCTGGTAGAATAAGTCTATGCTAGCAGGCCAAGTATTATCCATTTACTAGAAACACATACAGTCTACTTCCTTTCTGTACTGAAGAAAGTAAAGCAAATGATGATGTACCAACACATTCATTAAATACAGTAGTGAAACAGCTTGGCTAGTACAGTTGTAGTTACACAGAGAACTCACTTTGAATGTAAACTTCGATGCACTCATGACTTCAATAATATTGAAAGCGGCCCAACTGATGTCATAGCCCAGCATCTGTAACTGTGAGCAGAGAAGCCAAGATAAACTTCTGAAATAACAGACTAAGAAAATAGGTCAAGATGCCTCACAAAATTGAAGATGTAACAACAGTCCAAAAATAATACTGTAAGACATTTCAAGTTTGAGTAATGTTACATTCTATGCCATTCATGGAAAGTGAGAGAAGTCTCAAAGTTCCACTAGAAGAAAGTTTTAAATAGTTCACATTAATTTCAGGTAATACATATGCAGTTATATAAGCATCATTGTGAAGGGTTTTTTCCTGGATTTTTTTTTTTTTTAAATAAAAACCATAACAGAACCACAGAAATAATTCTTTAACAGTATTTCCCTCCTCTACTTCAACAAAGGACCGCGCAAAGAGAAACAAACACCAGTTTCAAGGGCTCATGCAACTACGTGATAAGAAACAATCCAGTTGAAAACAACTTTTTAAGATTGGATTAGTTTTAAATCAGATTACCTTCCTGACCTATCTTAATAAAAATAAAATTGTACCAATACTAGTGCCAGCACAATGAACAGAATGGGAATATGCAGCCTGACACCAGACACGCATGGGAGCATTTTCACCTGCACCCTGCACTTACACCAGTCTAAGAAGCGCAGGTGTTCAGACCAAAGACTAGCTCCCAGTCAGCAAGAAAGAAAAAAATAAAGACGTGATTACATCATATCCCAGCAAGGCACTTACATATGTAAGTTTGCAGACTGCATTTGCTTTCACTGCAATGTTATCTTGCTTTAGCTCCTGCTTGATCTCATCGATGCACTGGGAGATGTATTTCGCCTGAGGAAAACAAAGAAGCAAAAATTTGTGCTCGTGTACCAGTGTGGTAGATTTCCAGCATGTTAACAGGGAGAAGCAGCAGCACTCATCATTTGTTAGGACCAAATCTCACACACGCACACTATTTAGGTAAGCATTTCATTCTGACAAAACTACTCATTAACAAGAAATATCACAATTCTATTACAAAACCAAAGGTACACCAAGATGTTTCTTCAGTGGTTTCCCTTCTCCCCCCTCTCGCTTGCAACCACATCGTTCACTCTACTGCTCTAGTTTCCAAGATTTGTGAAAAAAAGTTGTTCAATGGAGATCACGTACCTAGGGGTCTGACCAAGACCTGAGTTCCACCGCTCCTAGAACATGCACTAGTCACTTACCTCAATGGAAGTCAGAGATCACCCATTCATTACGTGTCTAGAAAAAAATCATGTCAAACGCTATTAATAGCCCACAAATTTAAGGTGACTGATGAAGATACTATGAACTACTCTTCTTTTGGGCATGCTGCATACAGATGGCACTGCAGATCTGCACCCACAACAGTCCTCAGGCCTGAAGGGGTACGGCACAAGTCTTGACCGGGATACAGGTACTTTTGGCTGTAATCCAGCCACAGCAAGGACATCCTCTCCCCGGTTCACCACTTAAATGAGCGGTTTTGTCATTTACACATTTTGATAACCAACAGTTATTTGTACAAATTTCTCAGTAACTCAGAGAGCCAAATGTCATAATGTTTACATTTAAATATTGGTCTTCCATTTCTTTCCAAACAATCACATCTGTGCTCGTGGGAGGGATGTGGTAAATGCATGATTTAAAAATATCTGTACAGATTTTACTTCATAAGTAGGGCTAGCTCAGAGATTCTTTCAGTTTACAATTAATTATGATTTAAGTACTGAAGGTATCTGCTACAGAAATCATGAAAATCTAAATGCGGACTAATAATCTTTCTTTAGAAAGCCACACATGCACCAGGCCATTTCCACATTCCATATAAATAAATCAACTGCCAGAGGAAGCAGGTCAGAAACACATTAACTACTTTCAAAGCAAAATCCTGCCTGAATACCATTACGATATTTTCAACATAGAAGTCTACCGGCCCGCCTTTAATTAAGATTTCTTCCCTTTACGCTAAATTTTGTGTATTATGCCAACCATTCTTTGGTCTTTTACAAATGTCTTAGAGTGACACTCATGCTTCAAGTTGTAAAAGTTTGCTGCCAGAAGCACAGAAAGTTATTCTGAATAACTAGCAGGTGACAATAAAAAGAAATTGTACAAGGTCTGCAGTGCACAGAGACAGTGCAGTGATCCAGGGGAGGAAAGGCAGCCACTGAATTTTAACGCAGGGACTTCATACTCCAAGCAGCAGTCACGTAACCACAATTCACACCGCTATCATTCAGAGTTTAGCAATATCAGAATTCGAATCCACCATCAGGATGCACAGTGAATGCATATAATTCCCAGGAGCAGCAGCTTCCCTGGTTTAACAGCTTCTACAGAAGCGGAATAATTTATCTGTTTTTTCTCTCAAACCTTGCAACTTAGGTGGATAAAAGCCAGCTCCTCCACAGCACTGGTAAGCTGAGGTGGAACCACATTTGCCATTTTGAGATTTTTACTAGAAGTCTTTGTTGACCTCCACAGAGCTCCTGTCTGACCCATCCCTGCAGCCTGTTGAGGTCCCTCAACCAGCAGCCCTGCTCTCCAGCACAATGTAACTCAGAAGGTCTGATGAAAGAAAGCGGGCAAATGAATCTACTTGAAGAAATTTAAGATATTTCTAAATGCCTGTATTTGGGATAGAAATACTATCTTTGCAATGGGAATTTTCACATTAAGGGAGGGCATGCTAAACACCAAACCACCCCTTCCTCTACAGAGATACCCATCTGTCCTCCTGGATACGGCCGAGTGGATCACATCTGCCAAAGCTGGAGGTGGCACTGCTCCCAAATACTTAACAACATAGACTGCAGGTGACTTCTCCCTGGAAACAGAAGATTTAGGATTCTAAACACTTCACCTGAGAGCGATTCAGGTCCAGACAACTCCCATAGGAAGTCTGAACTCTTGAGTATCAACTAAAAAAACTTCCCACAGTAGAAAATAAATACTTGATCGGAGATGCTGAAAGAACAACTTATACAACATGCAACTGATCTACAAATACATTGTACCTAGCCTTGAATATTTTATGCACACATAAGAGCACGCTGGCACACTGTCACAGAATCCTTCGCTCGTGTATCTTGTTGCCACATCTTGGTGAGCAAGGTCAGCACTGGTTCTCGGTGCAGAATACTAACACCCAAGTTCTTGGTCTTTATGTCCATGACCAGAAAGAATTACTGTCACTTCCCACAGCATCTATCCCCAAACTATTTAAGCATTAGCTTAAGTTTCCTGGCAATCTCTTGGGAGTTGGACGCAAACCACGGCATGACCAGAACGAAGGGGGAAAAAAAAAAAATAGAGTACAGAAAAGTTCAACAATGTACAGCCCGGCACAACTGAATACAGGCTTCCGAGTCACTAGCCACACTTGATGGTCCCAGCAGCCTGCAGGCAAGCCCCTGTCTACCAATTAGTCTAACATGATGAGCAACTTCTGGAAAAATATATTACAGAACTGAGAATCAGATCTGAAACTAAAATCAGGGATTTTGAAGAGCAGAAAGAAGTCCTTCCAAAATAGCTGTACTTCAAATCCAAAAAGACTACAAGGAATGAAAGACACTATATATAGAAAGTTTTAAAGGATCAGCAGTATTAACTTTTTGCTAATCTCTGTGGAGTAGCACTGTCATGAACGAGCAATATGAAGAAAACTGACCTATTTAGTCTCCTGCTTAAACCTGAAACGCAACCACCACACCCCAGCCAGATTCACTATCACATTTAACACCTACACAAACACGAGGGAAACAAGTAGGCATGTGCGGACCTTCAGCGAAGCTGTTCCCGGGCTCGTGGAACCGCTGACCTCTGCAAAGCCCCGGGCAGGAGGCTGCACCAAAGAATTTTCACCTGGACCGATACCCTCAGGCCCCACATCGCAGCCTGCGAGCTGTTCAGTGGAGTCAAACTGGACAGTAAAAGGCAGAACAACCACTTGATGGAATGAAGAAAAAATGGTAGTCCCTCAGCAAGGCCTAAATATTTGCAGGAAAAAAAAACTGTTTATATACGGAAACGGGACAAAATCTGGGTATCTTTCCCAGTATTGATTCACTGATAGTTTTTGCATAAATCCTTCTCATATAGCAATTTCATAGAATCATAGAACGGTTTGGTTGGAAGGGTCCTTAAAGATCATCGAGTTCCAAAGTGCGGTAAGCATGGTCTATTTCCTAGTAGGGTAATTAAAAATAAATACTTCCCAGGATATAAGTGGCTCAGTTCTTCCTTAAATGCTTTTGAGATCCCATGAAGAAAGGAATGCAAAAGGAAAATACTTCAGAGTTCATTTATGCTCACAGTATCCATTATAATACCAATATATTTGTTAACTATTAATTCCTTCCTAATTCTGCGACAGTCTTATTTGAAGTCTTCCCGGGATGCTACTCAATTGCGCACACATTTTGGCCAGTCAACTGAGGAGCACTTCTAAGTCACAATATTTATAGACCTCTGGACATTCCCTGCCAGACTGCTTTGAGCAAGCAAGGCAATTAGAAGGCAGCCTTTCACTCCCGGTGAAGTCGAGAACAAGCAGAGCCATTAAGTGAAAGAACACCCTCAGAAGGATGGCAATCCAGGCAAAGCTGCAAGTCTGCAGTCAAAAGCTGAAGGACATACGATAACACAGGGAAAAGAGCCGAGAGGAGCTCTTTTATTCGTGCTAGGCTGCCAAGTGGGAAAGAAGCCTTGCCCAACTCAATGGAAAAGGCTCCTGAATGAAACGCTATAGCAACCACTTGGGGGATTGTTTTCTCTTCGCGTATCCCTCGGAAGGAGGAAGATTGCAGACACACACTCAGAGCAGCGCAGCTAAAACCCAAGAAAGGCATGCAGATGTTGGCGGTAATTACTCAACAAAGCTGTGAATACAGCACAAAGTCGTAACTGCCATTTCTTAATGTACTCCACAAAACAGCTGCAGTAAGCATTTCATATCCATTAACAAAATACACAAGCCAATTTTAAAAATAAGCCCAAATTCCTCAAGAATTCCAAGACCTCACCTAGAAAATATGTGCATTTAAATGAGTGCGAGTGGCTAAAATAAGAATGGAGGTATCACGAATCGGAGGAAGGGAAAAGTGGGTCATGGTAAGAAGCCAAGATGTCAGTTTCTGGAATTTTTCATTTCCCAAGACAGAACTTGGGGTTAGCTGACAATTTCAGAGATGTTCACAAAAGACTAATATTTTTACAAGCGACATGTGAACTAAGTTGAAAAATCCCTAAGCAAACTGAACAACAATTACATTCCTATGAAATGTGACTATGCAGTACTTTCATCAGCTGTTGAGAAGACACTAATGGATATCACTGCAGAACCTTTACATTAAATTTAATCATGAAAGCTATTCATTTCCAATAGTTTTAAAGAAGGCATACTCTTATCTCAACCATATACCATCTTCCGAAACCAAAAGAAGGCAAACTCGTATTCTTACCGAATGCAGCAGAATCCTTCACCAAAGTCCTTGTCGGGACCCAGCCTCAATCCACTGCAGCCGATTTGAGACTCAAAGCTGTCACTTGTTGCACAGCAAAGTGCTTTCCACCCAGATGAAACAGCAAAATATCAGTGAACTGAATTTTTCAGTCCCTACTTCTCTTGCACTTTCAGGGTTAAATACAGTGTTTTAAGGAAAGGATGATTAACAGTGAACGCCACAAGGAGCAAGACGTGATCTGATCTAAATGTGTAACTACACCATTCTAAAACAGAAAGAGTCTGGAATAAGCAGAACATAAAAATAAATAACTGAAATAAGCACAAAGTATGACGTGTCTTTTGTTTTAAGCACTGTAGGATTTATCATTTTTTTTGGTTGGACTTTGAGACAAGCTCCATGAAATCACGTTGAGTGCAAGCACATGACAATCTCACATGAGAGTAAGATGCTCACTGCTCCAACTTCCAGAAAACCAGCAACAACTGACTCTCTTTTTCTTTTTTTTTTTTTTTTTAAATAATCTTAAGAAACACTACCTGTGGGACACAAGCCATGGGAAATGACCACGACGCTTAACACAAAAGGCAGTTACACCACAGACACCTTAAGGAGGCCCAGCAACTTTCAAATTTCTTTGTGGTTCAAGCAGAAGATCCTGCTACAAGCACAGCACAGATCAGCTGCCGCCTCCTAACTTCGGAAGAAGGCTGGAAAGAAACATGTATCACTTGCCAGGATTGTATCAAAACCCCCAAAAGTAGTACTTCACATCAACAAACACCACTGAACTAGTCACACAGAATTTATACACCTATAATTGACTACAGTACCTGGAACACAAGCATTGTACCATGACAGCACAGAATAAATCAACTGAAGTAACAGCTGAGAGCATAAAAAAAGTGAAACGCGCTGCTTTCCATTCATTTGGACACAACGTTAGAGATAAGCGTATTAGATGTTTACTTCTGTCATACATATCTAAAGATATATTATTTAAATACAGAAAAACATAGAAATGTAGAAAAAGCTATTTGAGATAAGCAGCAGGATCCTTCGTTAAGACTAGTCCGTGGCAGGATACAAAGAGAACTGCAAGGCACGCGCTCCCACATGGTATCAATCTCACACCAACTTCACTAAAAGCATGAACCAAGCAAAGCAGATAATAACGTGACAGAATATACGTAATAACTGAGAAACTGCACAGCATTCATTTAAGCAGGTTAGCAGCAGACAAAATAAAATGGTGTAGAGGGTAGTCAGATGCAATAAGGAGCTCAGAAAACATGTTATAACTTGAAAGGCATTTTGAAAAAGCCAAGCTTATCTTTCACTCAGCTGTTGATAAACAGTGTTGCTACACATGTTTTATCATGTCTTGGTTTGTCCTTGCTACCTAGTTTTCCAGGGATTTATTCACTCGTCTTGTAGGTAGCATGAAGATACCAGACCAATGTACTGTTCTCATCAGTGATAAACACCGGAGGCACGAAGGTGAACCTTTGCCATTTCATTTGCAGCAATCTTCTATATTATTTAGCAGAAATGTCGATGCATTATCCACTACCCTCTTGTCTATTACAACCAAAGCGAGATAGCAAGGCTCACTGACAGAGGAATGTGAAAAGTCAATTTATACTTTTTTTTCTTTTCTTAATGTTCACTGAAATTATACATACCAACTGAAATTTGGCATGATGCATCCACCCATCCTAAACTGATTCATAAACCTATAAAAACCTCTGAACCTTATTTTAAACATTCAGAGAGATGCTACGCAAGTAGCGTACACCTACCAGTTTCAGAGCAGATACTAAACCACCCCAACCAAACCACCACAGCACCATAAAAGCACTGTAGAAAAACACACCGGATCTTCTGAACAGGTACGTAACACAGAAGGATTGGATTTCAGAAAACAGACAGATGTAGAGTTGCAGCTGCTTGTCCAAAGCGACTCCAAGCGAGCCGCAGGCCAACGCACCCAGACACGCCGAGTCTGCAGCACCAGCAGCATCTCCCTGAGCACCAGGCTCTTCTGGCAGTCGCCCATGGACAGCGTCTTTTCGGCAGTTTACCGAAAAATAATTGAAATATTTCGCACAACAGAGTGCCTCTGCAGGAAGCTGGCGCAGAGCTACACAAGCCACCCTGGAGCACCTCCCCGGGCAGGCCAGGCCGAGATGCCAACAATTAAGTGGGTATTAGATAGCAAAACCCAAAACAGTCCACCATAAATCAGTAAGCAAGTAGCATCCGCAAGGCTCTAGAGATGTCCCTTAATATATCTCCAGTCTGATCAGTCCCTTAATATAAATACGTCTCCAGTCTGATCACAGTATTTGTTAATTTAATTGCACAGCAATTAAACAATCCTCAGGGGCCTGTGCTGTCTAAATCATATCTGAGCAGGCAACTTTTAAGACCAGAGAGATGCGTCAGATAAAAGCGCTTATCCCTGCAAACACAAGAATGTACTCAAACTTTTTGGTTTTGCATTACTATGCAAAAAGCTATTCGAGGACTTTTACAGTAGATTTTTCAATTTGCTAGTTCCAGACATATTTCTGTGCATAATTTCAGGCTTTGATAAAGGTAGGCTTCGTTACAAGCAAGCATGTCATTGTATATATAGGAAATAGTCAACTCCTTCTAAGGAACTGAAGTAATTATTGTTTCCAAGACTCAACCGACTGGAATTAATTCAGAGGGAAACAGCACCAAAAAAAAAGATGCTTAATGATGTACTAATACTATATAAAAATGTAACACTGAAAATAGTACAAAGCTGTAGTAGTAGCTATGAGTACTTCTCAGTTATGGAAAGGTAAGAAGGACAGCGAAGAAAAAAAATGGTTCATGGTCATTGCCAACTTCTTAAATTCTGTACAAATATTTGTGTAATTAAAGTAAATTTGTTCACCTACTCCCTGCTGTACAATCATACCACCCGCTCTAAACAAACGTCCATTCCTCAAGGCTGAAGCTTAGTCACACATCGCGATAGCTAGAAGTGATATATTTTATGCAGCCTGAATTTGCCATGAAGATTGAGCCCATCAGAAGAAAGTTTCAACATATCCACATGGATGCGTACGTCCGTTTATACACCTTTTAACGTACGAATCTCTCAGCGAAAGCTATCAGGTCCAAACATCTAGGTCACAAAAGAAATAACAATAACAGAGAAAGAGCTAACACAAAACCCAACCAAAAACTGTGGTCTACAAACCCTGTTTGATCAGCCTACCAGCTGCTGACTGGAAAGGCAAGCTGGTATGAACCAAACATTTTTTCATGCCCAGTTATGTTTCAGTATTCAACAGGACTCCTAAGTATTATCTGTTATTTGGAACGTATGCTTCTTATTTAAAAAAAGCACTCAACTGCCTTTATGAGCTACTAATGCTACCACTAATGATGTTATCTTCTGCACATTTCACCTTACTCAAATATCTTTATACTTCATACCACCTGGATTTAAGCAGACTCCCCTTTAGATTATGAAGCATTTCTATTTTTCAGCATGAACGATCAGGTTTTTTTTAATAACCTAAGGCACACAAATGTTTCTTTGTAACTGGTCCCATGACTCCGTCTTCCTGATGCATCTCGTTTAATGCTTCCCTCACGGCTCTTCACATCCCACCAGAAAAAGGACACGCTACCAAAGAACACTGCTAAGTGAAAAACCTCAAGGTGCTCTCTGTACACCAAACATATTCACTAACCCACACTGTAGAGGAAGAGGTTTTCCAGCCGCTTTTGTGGGCACTGATGACATTAGAGGAAATCACAAAAGGCCCCCTTTTCCACACTCAGCACTGGGACAGAGCGCGCTGCATCAAAAAGCATCAAATAAACAACTCTCTGAAGATGACCACAGTACAGAAGTGTAGTTAGTATCTCTATTCTACTTTGACTCTTCTGGCCATTCTTCCCCTGGCCTTGCAAAACGTGTAGTGTATGGGCCACTCCACTTCCTAGGACAACCAGAAAGCTCTTCCTCTCCCCCGGATCTGCTTAGGCAGAATTTTTACTTACACGTGTGAGAAAGCGATCTGCCTGGAGTATTGCAAACCCTCAGAAGAGATGGCTACAAAAGGATCTGGACTGGGAACAAAGCTATTAGCCCCACTTATGCCACAGTCAATTAAGTAATATTTAACACAGGAGAAAGCAAGAAGCTAATGAAAGGCAGCACTAATGCAAAGCCTCAGCTGCTCTCTGCTTGTAATCATACAAGAAAAAACCCACGTCTTGGCTTGTGTTCATGGCTCCAGGCCCTTTATTTTCCGTGACACAGCAGGTAAGGCAGGGACACTGTAACACTGGTCCTTGCTACCTTGGAGACCAGTACTAGTCTGGTTTTTTACCAATTGGTGTGAGGTCCTTATCCAACCCTCTTTTGTGTATTGTTTCTATTTCCGACTTTGTCTTTTCCAGTGATTCACATGCTCAAAGAATTAACAATAGCAACTCTAGATCCACTTGAAAGTGGGTGGAATAATGAGCTCCCTTCAAAGATATTAACACACATATGACAAGCAGTAACTGATCGAGCATCAGTGACTGAAAGAGCTGTCTGTCATCAATGAACTGCACGTTGCCTATCAGCTGGGCTGGTTTTTTCAGTCTTGGGCACCAACAAGCTTTTTAGCATTCCTCAAAATTCCCCTATTATGTTCCCTCCATTATCCTTGACCATGAGGCACTAATACCGCAATAGTGGCTAGAGGCCAAGCCGTCAGAAGACCACAGCATTAGACGGCCTTCAGCCTTGCTGATGACAGGCTGCGCCCAAAAGACTTTTGTGATATTAAAAGATTCCTCAAAACTCCTTAAGCCATCATTTCAGCTGAAAACATGTCAGAGAAGTAGCTGGAAGTGTGCAGTCAAGCACAGCAGCCCTTTACTTAGGGGAAAAGGTTTTTTAACAATACCAAGTCCACTGTCCTTGGGTAACAGTCACTAAGAAGCATGAACACGTTGCCAGTTTGGTAAGCCCAGTCTTTGAGCAGTGAAATACATATTTCACAGCACAGACACTCAACATGCCTCTCGTTTAGCATACATTATCAACTGAATTTACTTTTTTTTTTCCAACCAGAAACACTGTTTTCGCTCTCCCAACTTGCTACTGTATAAAACACCTTCTTAAATGTAAACCAGCAAGGAGATACTTATCACCAAACACTACACACAAGAAAATGTGAATTTTTTAATGTGCTTTTCCTGAAAGTATCGAGTACCAAAAACATGAAGGGCTAATCCTGGTGCACAACCAGAAGATTCTCTGAAAGAAGAGGGAGGCAATTTTCTCAAGTTATGAGCAAAGTGCGCGGACATTTTGTGCAGGACCTTTTTTTAACCCCTTCTCCCTCCTTAAGTGTCCTCCAGTAAATCAAAGGCACTTGCAACAGAGGGCTACAGTCTGAACAGGATAAAGCACCACTCATTTAATATCTTTGTTTCTATTATTTTATCATTTCAGTTTCATAAAGGAACCTCTCACCATAGCATCTGACAGTAGCTTCCTTGTTGGGAACACCAAACTTCTTAACTGCAAACGCAAAACACTGAGCAAGAGACAAATGGCATCAAAGTATTATCCCTTCCTTTATTTCACGTTCAGGAGAACATACCTAATCAGAAATAATTTCTCAGTTTGGAATATTTTGGAAAAAAAATCCATTATATTTTTCACAGCCTATGTTACAAGCCATTCCCCTCCTCAGCGTGCTGTGTAGCCGATCCATAAAAAGTAGGCACAAAGAGGGAGAAGTTATTCCATAGGGTACAACACCACCTAGTAACAGGTGAAAAACTCACCACTTTCATTATCAAAAGGATTCATTTTTCCAAATAAGAGAGAGAGAATGAGATATTAGAAGTGAAGGTCAGGGAAGAATGCAACAGGATCAAGTCTTTCTCGCAGGTTTGGCTTTCCCTCAAACTTCGAACTGGCACTGGGAAACACCACAGGGATTAAAGCATCCATACAGAGTGTCGAAAAGTAAACACAACGTGACAAACCAGGAAAAGATCTAATGCTGTTATGCCACCTCATTCCTTCCACACTAGCATCTACTTTGCAGAAGGACGATGCAGCTCCAGCTTTCCCCGGAAGACTGGAAAATGGACACAGTATGTCTGCGCAGAGAAGTGACTGGGTTAACTCACTCCTGCCCCTCACCTCACAGCCTTATAGAAGGCCATCACTTCAGTTTCAGTGTTTCAAACTCAAAATAAATGGGTCAGCTTTGGATACAGACCAGAAACTAAAACGAAAATGGCCTCTGACAGGTAATTAAGCACTCTGCAGGAAGGATGCCAGCTGAAGTGCCAGGCAGCCTCCAGTACCCTTTCAGTTCCTCTAGCGAGCTGATGCGGCCACTTAAAACTTATCCGTAAAGAGCTGTGGTGCTCCATTTAGGTCACGACAAGCCTTGGGTATGCGCTTAAGAGTCCCAGCGATACAGGATGAACACATAACCGTCAAGCAAGAATGCAGGAGGTCTGTCAAAAAGCTGTACTGAGAAACCCACGTCTGAACTGAGGTGACAACCATTGAATGGAGGTGACAACCATTTGGCGCATCCTGCGCTACAAACACATCCTCGGTGCGTCAGTGAAATACCAGGTACACTCGCTTGTGATGGTACCGCCGTAGGAA
Organism: Cariama cristata; assembly: GCF_000690535.1. Lineage (NCBI taxonomy): Eukaryota > Metazoa > Chordata > Aves > Cariamiformes > Cariamidae > Cariama > Cariama cristata. The sequence continues at coordinate 2,636 of NW_009592951.1, read as the reverse complement.
TTGGAAAGGAATAAATCTTACTATCTCCTGTCTACCAGGAGAGACACCCAGAAAGATGAGGGAAAAAGTGACTGCAGAATTTCCACATGATTAAATTCCAAAAGACAAGAACCAACACATACAACAGAAATTAACCTTCTGCAAAAAGCAAAACTAAATCAGAAGTCAAAGTAATAATCATGCCTTCATTTCCTTCCATCTCATTTTTATTTAACAACCACAGCATCTCCTTGCCAGAGACATCTCTTTGATAGAGTAACTCTTATTGAGTTGAGATCAACAGCCAATATCCTTGCCACCAAAGCACGCTGCTGTTTGTTTCAAACAAATTTGCTCTTCTGAATAGGACAGAGTGTGTGTCTTAAGCTTAGACACTTATCTTGAGACACAGAAATGTTGGCTGAACAGCTCCAATCGGTATTGAAGCAACATTTAATAAATACAATGAACAATGGAAGCACTGTAGGAAAAGCAGGAAGAATTTTTGCAGCTACTTCCTCTAAAATACCATTCTGATTTTGTAACACCACCTGAAAATTAGCAAACGTCCATGACCATTGCCTGGAAAGCACTGAATCAATGTCCAGCATCTTAATAGCAGAAGGTTTACAGCCCTCTTCAGCTAGCTAGGCTAGAAAAAGCGATGGTCCTGTGCTGTTTTGCAGTCACTCTACGTAATGAAGGTAAATCTTTGAAGGATTCAACAAGTCTATGGTACATAAACCACACATTTCACCAATGCAATGTCTACTGATCAGCTGAACGCATCCTGAAGTTTGGGGTTTAATTTTCACTGTGCACATTAGCATATAAAAAGGAACTATCCCTACGGTTACCTATTTTAAAATTTCACAACTTGTCTTTCAAACTAAAGACCTACCATCATTTAAAATACTATCATGCTACGGTCCAACTATTGTAATTGACATCAGCCTTTTACTTACAGTAAGTGATAACACATTTGTTGTGACCTCACTGAATCCTAGAGAGTGTGTATACCTGTATACAGAGCCCTACAAAATTGTCTAAGGAGTATTTTTTCCTAACCCCAAAGGAGATCAAAGCCAATGCATTTTAACTATTTCTTGCCACAGACTGAGAACAAACTCGGCATGGCCTATGATGCACAGGAACTTGTTCATCCTGAGTGCCTAACAGCACTCGTGCTCTCTATGAAGTCCCGGAAAAAGAGCTATTTGTCACAAAATTATTTTAGAAATGACAACAATACAGTCGATCCTCCTCAAAGAGGACTGGTGCCACAAAGGCCTGGACCAGCCCGGACCTTCATCAAAGAGATCCTCTGAGGTTTGACAGCTGATGAAACATTTTCTGTCCCATGCACAAAAGAATAAAGTATATTCACTAAAAGCAGCATAACATGCAAACGAGGCCTATGCATGCTATGGGGAAGCGCTCTACAGAAATACCTGTTCCAGCTTTGAGTATAACACATTAAGTGTCCACATAAACATGCTGTTTCCACTTGCCTGTGCAGCTTCCCTTGTTTTGCAGGGCATTACACACTTCACAGTAGCACTATCTTCCTCTGTCACCAAATCAATACCCATAAATTTAATGTATACTAAAACAAAAATATAAGTTTCCCAGGTGTTATCACTAACAAATAACACTCTGTCCTGTGCACAACAGGCTTAAAAACCATTTGAACATCCAAGTGGGTTTAGAAGTTGTGTTTTGTGTTTAAGTCCAACAGCAACACTAATGAAGATCATAGTTTTCAAATTGAAGTATTTCATTTAGTTACATGTTTACAACTTTTCCAGGTACTTTTCATCACTGATACCATTTGGATATTGTACTCATATGAAGAGACATTGTAGTCTACAAATATTTTTAGCCTGTCACTAACTCCACAGCAACTCACTGATAGTCCAGCAAAGCTTAACTGTTAGACCATTCATAAGAAAGCTTCTAAAGCCATGACTGCTTACTTGAAGATGAACACAAATGATAACTTTAGTGTCCGTTACTTCCCAATTAACATGTGACACTTCAGTGTGGAAAGTCTCACTTAACTTGTTCTTGATGACTAATTATATCACCTATACTAATTTCCTGATCATATGCCTCTAATACAAGAGAATAACAAGCCAACACATCCAATAGCTTTCTGTCTATAAAATTTTTGAAACAAGGAAAATACATTTTGACCACAAGGTACACAACACGAATAATTTGAAAGCTGAATTATGACTGAACTCAGTTTTCCCATACATCATTTCACGATGACAAATATACTTGACTGTAGTGCAACAGGAAAGAATTCCTCTATTTTATATACATATCTCGGACCTCAATACCACAATAAGACACTAAACGGGAAAGGGAGTACCAAGCGTGACCCTCCCTTTTCAACTCATTACTCCCCTAACGCTTTCTTGTTCTCCCACAGTCTTTCCCTGTTGGCCTACACCCCACTATCATCTTCCTCGTTTTGATTCCTGCTTCCACCTTCCCCAAAACGACATCCCCTTTCCAGGGCGGCCAAGACACCCGGCTGCTTCTGGGCCTGGTGCAGGCTCCCCTGCGGGGAGAGGGGTGGAGGCAAGCTCCCACCCTTCCTGACACCCCAGAGGAGCAGGACCTCAGTGGGAAACGGGTGACAGCCCGCA
>NW_009592950.1:3964-4491 GCF_000690535.1 Cariama cristata | reverse complement strand
GTCAGGCTGGTCACGGCGAAAGTGGGGGTTTTGGAAGTGGTGCAGAGGCCCGGCAGAGCTGCTGCCATTGCCATCCTCTGTGCCTGGGTAGCCACGCCTTCCACAGGCACAACAACATTGGGACTCCAGTGCTTGGCAAGGCAGATAACCTCTCCCATACAATCTCCATTCCTGTCAGATCCCAGCTCCGAAAATGGAAACGTCCAGGGATTGCTCCCAAACCAGAGATGCCAGGAAGGAAAGCTATTGCTAGGCTAGAGCATCTCTGGGCAGCCCTTCCACAGCCACAACAACACTGGCACTCTAGTGCTTGGGAAACCAGATAACCTCTCCTATGCCATCTGCCATTCCTGCCAGAGCCCAGCTGCAAAAATGGAAACGTCCAGGGATTTCTCCCAAACCAGAGATGCCAGGAAGGAAAGCCATTGCTAGGCTGGAGCTTCTCTGGGCAGCCCTTCCACAGCCACAACAACACTGGCACTCTAGTGCTTGGGAAAGCAGATAACCTCTCCTATGCCATCTGCCAT
>NW_009592950.1:1559-3882 GCF_000690535.1 Cariama cristata | reverse complement strand
TCTCTGGGCATCCCGTCCGCAGGCACAACAACATTGGGACTCCAGTGCTTGGCAAGGCAGATAACCTCTCCCATACAATCTCCATTCCTGTCAGATCCCAGCTCCGAAAATGGAAACGTCCAGGGATTGCTCCCAAACCAGAGATGCCAGGAAGGAAAGCTATTGCTAGGCTAGAGCATCTCTGGGCAGCCCTTCCACAGCCACAACAACACTGGCACTCTAGTGCTTGGGAAAGCAGATAACCTCTCCCATGTGATAGCCTTACCCATGCGATCTCCCATTCCTGCCAAACTGAAGTTGTATATGACCACAAAGATGCTGAACCTGGTATTGCCACTAAAGAAACCCCTTATACAGTCACTGAACTGGTAAAATTACAGGAGAAATATAGCAGGTAAGCCAATGAAACTGAGACTGAATATGTGTGGAGGGTCTCTCTAACAGGCGGAGATAGAATAACGCTTTCAGAAGAGGCTCAAGGATATTGAGGTCCTGGAGTATTTTTCATGGTAGAAGACGGTTGGGAACCCTGGTCCCTGACTCAGATGCTGGCATATTGGGCCAGAGGGTTAGACCCCTTGGAGAAAGGAGATCCCATCGCCATTCCTACCTCTGGGATAAACCAGCTTACCGAGAGTATACAAAAGGTGGCCTGCCTCATACTGATACATGATAGGCGTTTAGTTCCCAATCAACCTTCTCCTGTGTTGTTGTTTGCCAACGCTGACAGAATGACCCCTTTGGTTAGAGGACTTGTAGCTACGCTGGCCAGGGAGGGGGAAGAGGAGAAGTGGGAACACCAACTGGAGCATCTGTACGTTAGGCGTGGTCACTTGGGAGTTAAAGATCTTTTCAAGGAGTCTGGGAGTAGAGGGTGACCCTTTACCCTAGAACTGTCTAACACTGTAATTTCTGCTTGTGGTCTATGCCGTACTAGGCTGGAAAAACACCTTTCGCAAGATCCCCTACTTCATCTACGAGATGGGAAAGGACTATGGGAAACCTCGCAGGTTGACTGCATAGGACATTTTAAGAAATCGGAAGGGAAACAGCATGTGCTAGTTGGGGTGGAGGTGGTATGAGGACTCATGCAGACTGGAGCAGTGACACAAGTAACCAGGGAAGATACAGTGAAAGTTGAAATTACGGTTTAGCTTTAGTGGGATGGGACACTCAGACGCTGCAGTGCCCTGGGGGGCAGTGAGCAGTGTGCGCTGGAGCAGGACCCCAGACACCTGGATCCACAGGAAGGGGGTGCATGGGGGTGTGAGCAGGGTGAAAGTACACCTGGGTCCATGGTGGATGGGCAGCGTGGAGCAGGTGTTCCCTGATGCTCTGGGGGTGGTGGGGCACATGGAGTGGAGCAGGGACCCCCAGATGCCTGGGTCCCTGGGGGCAGGAAGGTCTGCAGCTGGAGCAGGTGCTGCAGGGACACCTGGTCCCTGGGGCAGTGCCCCATGACCCCATGACCCCAGGTGCCTGGGTCCCCACAGTATCACAGAATTGGTTTGGTTGGAAGAGACCTCTAGCACCATCGAATTCAACCTTTGCCCTAACACTTCCATGTCAACTAGACCATGGCACTAAGTGCCACGTCCACTCTTTTCTTAAACACCTCCAGGGATGGTGACTCCACCCCCTCCCCGGGTAGCCCATTCCAATGGCTAACAACCCTTTCTGTGAAGAAATGCCTCCTCATTTCTAGCCCAAACTTCACCTGGTGCAGTTCCAGATGATGCCCTCTTGTCCTGTCACCAGTTCAGTGGGAGAAGAGATCGACACCCACCCGGCTACACCCTCATTTCAGGTCGTTGTAGAGAGCGATAAGGTCTACCCTCAGCCTCCTCTACTCCAGGCTAAACACCCTTAGCTCCCTCAGCTGCTCCCCATCAGACTTGTGCTCCAGATCCCTTATAAGACTTACCCTCCAGACCCTTCACCAGCGTCATTGCCCTTCTCTGGACTCGCTCCAGCACCTCAAGGTCTTTCTTGTAGGGAGAGGCCCAGAACTGGACACAGTACTTGAGGTGTGGCCTCACCAGTGCTGAGTACGAGGGGATGATCACTGCCCTGGTCCTGCTGGCCACATTATTGCTGATACAAGCCAGGATGCTGCTGGCCTTCTTGGCCACCTGGGCGCTCCACTGGCTCATGTTCAGCTGGCTATTGACCACCACCCCCAGGTCTTTTTCCACTTGACCACTTTCTAAACACTTTTCCACCAGCCTGTAATGCTGCATGGGATTTTTGTGGCCGAAATGTAGCACCCAGCACTTGTTCTTGTTGAACCTCATGCTGTTGGTCTCAGCCCATCTATCCAGCC
>NW_009592950.1:0-1496 GCF_000690535.1 Cariama cristata | reverse complement strand
ACAGATCAACACTCCCACCTAACTTGGTGTCATCTGCAAATTTACTGAGGGTGTCCTCAATCTCCTTGTCCAGATCATCTATAAAGATGCTGAACAGCACCAGCCCCAAAACTGAGCCCTGGGGAACACCATTAGTGACCGACCACCAACTGGATTTAGCTTCATTGACCACAACTCTCTGGGCCTGGCTATCCATCCAGTTTTTACCTGTCGAAGGGTCCACCTGTCTAAGCCTCAAGCAGTCAATTTATTTAAGAGGATGCTAAGGGAGATCATGTTGAAGGCCTTACTGAAGTCTACGTAGACAACATCCACAGCCTTTCCCTCATCTACCAAGCAGGTCACCTTGTCATAAAAGGAAACCAGATTGGTCAGGCATGATCTTCCATTCATAAATCCATGTTGACTGGGTCTGATCCCTTGATTATGCTGTGTAATGTGTGTAATGTGCTGTGCATGTGCTGTGTAATGGCACTCAAGATGGTCTGTTCCATGACCTTGCCTGGAACTGAGGTCAGGCTGACAGGCCTGTAGTTCCCCAGATCATCTTTCCGACCCTTCTTGTAGATGGGCGTTATGTTGGCCAGGTTCCAATCTGCTGGAAGTTTTCCAGTTAACCAGGACTGCTGGTATATTATTCCAAAAGGCTTGGCAAGTTCTTTTGCAAGTTCCCTTGTTACTCTGGGGTGAATCTCATTGGGGCTCATAGACTTATGAGAGTCAAATTGGCACAGCAACTTGCTAACAATCTCCTCCTGGATTATGGGGGCTTCACTCAGTTCCCTGTCCTTAAATTCCAGCTCTGGGAATTGGGAGTCTTGAGGAAAATTGGTCTTGGTATTGAAGACTGAGGCAAAGAAGGCATTCAGCAGTTCTGCTTTTTCCTCAACCGTGTCACTACACTACACTCTGCGTTCAGCAAATGAAGAAGACTATTCTTGACCCTATCACCAGGAACCCTGGAGGCAGAGCAGGAACTCCAGGCTCAGTTCAGAGCTGTGCTGCGCTGGCCCCGCAGGACGAACCTCCCGCGCTGCACGGTATGGCTGGTCTGGCGCTTGGCTCCATGGCGCTCGTGCTGCTGCTGCTGCTGTGAGTCCTCTTCATCTGCTAAAGCTTACCCTCAAAACCCCCATGCTTCTGGGGCTCCCTGCAGACCAGCATGGGACTCCCAAATGCCCCTGGACCCTCAGTCCCTCGGGATTCCCTACAAATGCGAGGGGACCTGCGTGTCCAAGGCAGGCCATGGACTGCCAGCACTCCTAAACTCACTTTCCCCCTCGGACTCCCATTGTTGTCTGGCCCATTCCGGGACCCCTCCCTTGCATCCAGGACCACTCCAGGCTGTCTTGCTTCCCCCAGATTCCTATTTGCCTCTGAGACCCTGCTACTTTCCCCCATCCTCCCCAGAACCCCCACCGTCCCTTTGGGGGCCCCACTTACACTCAGTTGCCCCCACTTGCCCCCAGGGTCCCCTACTTTCACCCTTAGACCCC
>NW_009592949.1:160057-171035 GCF_000690535.1 Cariama cristata | reverse complement strand
CGGTGGTCACAGGGAGGCCGCTGCCGTCCCTCTGAGGAAAATTCCCCTGCAGCGGAGAGGCAGGATGAGTGCCTCGAATTAGAGGAAAGGGCGTTATTTTCTTTGTTATTTATTTTGTATAAGGAATTTAATCACGGGGCTTAATGTGTGCTATAGCTGTAGGGTGGCGTTGCAAATACAGATACTGCTTTTTGTGGGGAGGAAGCATGCACATGAAGTGGTTCTTCTGAAGTCAATTATGTTTCTTTATTCAGGCCATCAACTGAAATGGCAGCGTGGAATTGGCATGGTGGTGGGCTGTTGAAAAAAAAAAATCCTATGATAGCCGAGAAAGTACAGGCACAGAGTGTCTACTGAGTTTTGCATAGGAATGGCTGTTACTAATTGAAAAGTAGATGTTTTCTCTATATTGGTAAATGGTATAAATGTTTGTTATGCTTTTGCATAGACTTCAGTGGATGAAAAACAGTACAACTAAGTATTTGGTCTGTCCTCAGTAGAGGTACTTGCAAGATTTAACCTAGAGCACGTGTTCCACACAGGGATGCGTGGATTGGGTAACAGGGATGAGTTTATGATTTGTTCCTTGTTAGGTTACGTTATGAGTCCACAGCTAACCAGCATATGGCAACGTTACTGAAATACTGTATATGTTGAGCTAATCAGTAAGTGTTTTTGTGCTGGGGTTAGCAGCTGGCAAAATGAAGAAAATACTGCTGCAAAATAAGTAATCCTTGCATTTTCTGCTTTTCCTGTTTTGTTTTGTGTGTTAACTCAGATATTTACTTATTTTAAAACAGTCATTGCTTTTTAACAAATAGTTTTGTGATTCAGGATACTTACATGAAATATGTAGTAAGGTGAGGCAGTAGTGATTAAATGTATCATCCTATTTTTTTGTATGTCCTTATCGTTCATTTACTATATTCTCCGGTTTAAATAATAATACATTATTTGGCAGACCTTTTGGAAAGTAAGCCCGAAGTCTGTAAAATAAAACCAAAGTACTAAAACTGAATTTTTAATACTGGATATTACTAAAAGGGATAAGTCCTTAGAAATGAGTAATGGGTAGAAATTTGATGGATCTTATCACATAGTTGGTAAAGTGGGGTTTTTGGGGGTTGAGTGGGTTTTTTTGTTTGTTTCTTTGGTTGTTTTGGGGTTTTGGGTTGGTTTTTTTTAGCTAGCCTCAAGGATCTTAGCTTGTCAATGCAGCTTTATTATAATATCTTCTCCCTACTTTGTTCCAAATTAACAATATAGTCTTATTATGGTAATTTTGACTTTAAAGAATTTTAAGCAATATATTGGTGAGTTGCTTTGATGTTCCAGTGGCACTGAATCCTGAAGATTCAAGATGTTGAAGGCAGAGTGATTTAAGTCAAAGTTATTTTTAAAACTGTCTTCAGCAAGTTCAGGCTCTTTTTCAGTTGTAAGTATGAAACTTGTGGATGTTTTCTGTATGTTGCTGTAGGTGTATTTGTTTCTTTTACACCTTTAAATGTTTATAGAGAAAGAAACAACTTTTCATTCCTCAGACTGAAAGCAGTGGACAGCATGGAGAGAATGATATCAAATGAAAAAGGGTACTTGCTAAAAAAAGGACGTTTGTGCAAATCTGAAAATAGTCCATTAGATTGGAAATAATAGGACTCTTGAGTTGCCTAGAGCTTTGAAGGCTTGATACTTCTGATGATGAAGCATATGTGAGTGGGGAAAACAATCTGAAAAAATAGAAGTTTAATGCAGAGAGGTATTATGAAGTTGCTTTGACATCATTATAACTCTGATTTAGAGTGAATTTAACAATGGCAGGTTAACTTAGGGCCTCTTTATCGAAGGAGGGCCAAACAGCCCATGGATAATTCTTCATTCTTTTGATTTAGGAGCTGTTCTCTGTAATGGATGTTCTCCTAAATGTATTTGACTGAAGTCTGTTTAATACATTATTATTATTTCAATCATATGTTATCCAAGAAGACTAGCAATGAAGTTAATTGTATGCCGTGAGGAGGTGAAGCAAGCAACCCCCTAGGATTTCTTATGCTTTGCAAAATCCTTTAAATCAATTTATGACTTTTTCTAAAAATTCTTTCTGAAAATCCGTCAAAGGATTCTAGTCTACTGGAGCCTTTGACTTTCTACTGACCTGGAAGTTTCACAATATTAAGTTTTCCTGAAAAGAGAACTATAAAATGTCATGTGAGTAATGCTTCATCAGGCAAGGCACGTTGGTGGCATTCTTTCCATTTCCCGCTCTTGTTCTTTCTAACGTTGCCTGCTTAATATCCTTGGTAGAATCACATTTTTGAAGAACAGAGTCCTAATTTAAAGAATGTTGAAATTTATATGTTTAACTGTAATGTTTATCAATGAAGTGTCATGCTATGTGCTTGATACACTGAATTCCTAATTTATGTGACTCATCATCACAATGATTTGATCAGTGTTTCCAAATTATCTCTTAATCTTTTGTTTGTTTTTCTTTCATAAACTCCTTAGAGACCTGGTTGGTTGTGACTTTGGGGACTGGGGGACAGGGGTGGTGTTGTTTCTTAAATTAGGACTAAAGCAGAAAGTAAAAAACTTTGTGTTTATATTAGTCTGTAATATATTGAGATAGACTACAGTCATTTCAGTTGGCATGAAGCTTTAAAAACAGTTTCTGGAAATATTGTAGAAATGCCTCAAATGATTTCTATACTTGCATTACACAGCACATTCTGTAGTATAGGACTGTGATTGTATTATAAGATAGTAAGAGATAACATAACGTAATAATCAGCTGTAGTGATTTGTGTGTTTTCTTCCTGAATCAACAAACCACTTCTAAAATTGCTGCTCTGTGTAAATTTACTAATTAGCAGTAGAATCAAATTAGAAAAGTCTCAGTTTCTCAGCTTTTTTTTTTTTTCCTTCCTCCTCCCCTCCTTAAAGTAGGATAAATAATTTTATGGATGTCATATTACTTTCATTTCTAAAAAAGACCTGAGAAGAGGCATAGGTAGCTTGTACATTCTGGAGGACAAGAGCTCAGATAATGGCGTCAGAATGAAGACTGGATCTTGATTGGCAAGGAAGAAAAAAGTATTGATATGCAGAATAGGAGATAAGTGTTATCCAAGATCTGTCTAGACCAAGAGTGAAAAGAGAAATTGAGCTTTCCAGTGCCTACAAATCCCACCTGCTTTACAAGTCCCTGTAAGTGCACTGGGGAAGTATCTATATAATAAAAATAATGTAAAGCAGTTGTCATAAGAAGGATTGATCAAGTGTGCAGGAAGACAAATCTGTTATCTACCATAGCATTTTTGAACTTTTCTGATCATGATTTGATTGCTGTGTGTCACAGCTGCCATGTGAATGAATTAATTCATGTTTGTCTCTTCTAAGGAAGTGCTTCCTAAAACCTGAAGAGTGTCAAATGCTAGACAACACAGATAAAACTAAGGGGTCAGCATAGAGAGCAGATGCTAGGAACATCAGATGTGAGCAAAGTAAATAGCATCTCTTCTTTCTTGTAGTGATGTGAATTATATGATATCAGTCCAGCAGAGACCCTCAGAAACCCCTCTTTATTCTCCTTCTAAACAGTCACCTGTATGATTCTTACTGCCGTCACTAAGAAACGTTTCCCTTGTTAGATTTCCTGTGGTACTGGGGGTGAAGGTAGAATCGATGCTTAGTTTTCATTTCCATGGTTACATTAGTATTAACAGCACCAAAAAAAAAAAAATTTCCATGGTTTACATTACTGTTAAACAGTAGGGGGTTGAGGGGTGGGGAAGTCTCTGATGGCTTTTTTCGCCCGGTGTGGTGGAAGCCATCCTTCCTCATAATTTAATATGGTTTCAAAAAGATTTGGATACTTCTCAAAGCAGCCTTGGGCTTTCATTGGTTTGATTTTTTTTTTTTTTTCCCCTGAAATTTTGTGTGTGTGTGTGCTTGAGGAAAAGGTACTTTCCTTAAATCCTTTAAGCAAAAACTGAAAAATGGTTTACTTTCTAGGTTTAATGACTGCAGATCAGTAAGTCATCAGTTAAAGTTTTCACAATTTTCTTTTCTCTTGGAGAATCAGAAAATACAGTACTGTGTGCGTTATGACATTAGAGGTCAATTTCTTCAGAGTGAGTGTAAAATGAATACATTGGTGTTTTACTTCACAAGAAGTTTCTTTATCCTGCTTTCACAGTTAGCAGATCTTTGATGTGTTTTGTTCTCCCAAATAATCGAATATGTGGGAGATTCACAATTAGAAGGGTAGGTGTTACTACGTGTTTTTTAAATCCCTGTATTTTATTTAACTTTAAAAGAGGGAAATGTTACTGGGTTTGTAACACTGGGTGTAATGAAAAGACCTTAGCATAAGAGGAGCAAAAGATCTGAAGTTCATTCTCATCTATTATACCTTAATCACTGCTGACAGATGTTTGTCTAACCTGTTTTTAAAACCTTCCAGTGATGAATGTTCCACAACCTCTGTAGACAGCCTGTTCAGTCCTTTACTCCTACTTGAAAGTTTTCCAAATCCCTAACTTAAATCTTTGTTGCTTTTTCCTGTCCGCAGTAGACCTGGTGAACAGTTTAGTCCCATTCTCATACCAACTTCCTTTGCCCTTGAAGAACAAGACCAAGTCTCCTATCTTCTCTTCTGTAGACTAAACAACTGCGCTTCTTTCACCTTTTTTGATCTTCTTTGAAGTATCTTTAAAAGGTTGAGAGACAGGAAAGGACAATCTGAACAAAAGCAAATCTCTGTGGCAATTGTGGGGGGTCTTGAGTATGCATGAGTGCAATCTGAATATTGCTTGGGAAACTTCTTGAGCAGCTGAGACAGTTTGCCTATAATGAAATGTGGCTAGTCAGGCCTTTCCTGACTTGCCTCTCCTTTATTTCCTCCTTTCTCCCTCACGCTTCTTTTCTAGAGAAATTACAAGTTTGAGCTGATTTATTTTCTGGTTGTTTTTTTTTTCTTTTTATGATGAAGTCCATAACAAACATGAAACATTTTGCAAGCAGGTATTTCCCTCCTGAAAAGGTAGCCCCTGTGGTTCCATTCAGTTGAATAGATCTGATAGAGCAAGGGAAGGTACTTTTTGAGCATGATAAAAGTGTGCTAGTTTGCTTGGGTAGCATGACAGCTCCAAAGGTTTTGAGATTGTCACCATATTTGAGTGTTCCTATACTGTCCAAGCATGCATGTTTATATTTAAATAAGAAAAGCTCCTTACCTGAGCATGCTCTGTGCTTCTGACAAATGCTTATAAATTCAGTATGGTTAGAAACTTGTAATCAATGACTTTAGGCATGGCAATTGCCAGCATTCCTGATGACAAAATTCAGCGTGCCAGATCTCTATTCAGTTTTCTAGGGGGCACTTGCTTATGATGCAAGTCATGGCTTGCTCCTGGGTGATACTCGGTAATGCCAGGTGGTTGGCCAACACAAAAAGAAATCAGTTTAATTTATAGGATTTTTTTCAAAATGCCAGTTTTGGCTTACCCCCCTCTTAAAGAAACAGTCTTAAAAATGGCATACCTTTCAGGTCTGGCAGGTGGTGGTGGCTGTTTCAGATCTTAGTGTCCTCTAACTTTCTTATTGCTAACTGGCTGGTTCACGTGGACAAAGAAGAGGAGCAGTTCAATTGCTGATTTGGTCTTTTGTATGCTATTTATTTTGCTGTGGTAATTAATCTACTCCAATAATTCTAATGCTGCTGCTTGCAGGCAAACATTGAGTTAGAATTTGTTTCCAGATCATCACATATATACTTCCTCTTGGCTCTGTTCCTCTTCTGTTAGTCAACAAATGTTGTATTCTACCATTGGATGAGAACAGGAATGGGGGGATAAAAGTAACTAGGAAAATAACTTAGCATCTGAACAATCCTTTCTTTGAAATCTTGGAGCAGAGCACCTTGCAGTTGTTCACTTGCACATTTATGGTTTGTTTGTTTTGCTTCGTTCTCTTTTGTTAGGTTATTGTCAGTTGGTCAGTGGCCTTCTGGTAAGGGTAGGTCACCCATTCTGTCCATAGAAACTGAGTAGGGGTTGTTGGTCCAAAAAATTTATTGTCCATACGGAGTGCGAACATTATTAATAAAGGTATGAATTATTTGTAAAGACCTAAGTGAGGGAGTCATCTCTGCCTACTAAGATGAAAGATAAAGTTTCATTAAAGTTACATTTACAACCTAGAGTCATAGTAGTCTGAAATTCATCTGTTTTGGTGAATAAAAGCATCAACGGCAGAGTCTGTAACAGCAGCTGTAATCATTTGTTGACCCTTGCTGTTTCTAAAGAAAATTACTTTGATACCTTACTGAAATGGGAATTGGATAAATTCCTCTTAGCTGTGTACAATTTTCAGAGAGAAATTCCAGTAAAGTGATACCTTCTGCTGACCTAGCTTTTACAATTTTTGTTACGCTCCACAACTTTGTATACAATTCTTAAGTTCTTATTCCACTTTATATAAGTTAACAGCCTAGAAACTGTTCCTTGACTTCAAAACCTGTAGAGAGGGAAGCTTAAACTAGCATTCATATTAGAAAGCAATATATACTGTATTGAACCATCATCTGTTAAACACAGTTCATGTAGAAGAACTCATTCTTCTTTCATCAGAATGCTGGAAATAACCTGACAGAGATTCTGTGCTGGATTAGAGGAAAACTGAATTCCTTTCATAACTGCTTCCCTGGTGTGTTGTCTCATATCCTAATTATCTAAAAGCAAGCAGATTCTGTAGATGCTTTTTACATTTGAAAGTGGCTGGCAATGCATAAAACATCATCAAAAATTGCCTCGAGTTAGCAAATCTCTTCTTGAGATCATTTGGTACAATCTTTTGGCATAAAACAACCATTATAGAAGACTTTTATTTCCATTTCCTTCTCATCAGGAGCTTTCCCAACATAACTTCAACTGAGTATGAATTAATAGTTTAAAGATTAGTCTCTGACTTCAGGACTCTTTCTCGGAAATGATCCATGGCTTTTGGATCTGGTTTCTATCCCAGAGTGTTTCTCAATTACAATTTAATATCCAGCTTTGTAGTGGCATCTTGTTTCAGACTCTGAAGATAAGCGAGCAGATCATTTCAGCAGCTCAGTTGGCCAGGACAGCTAGGGACTGCTATTCCCACAAGAGTGCACAGGCTTGCACATGGCACGCAAGAGGCGCTGCCTTTGGCTTGGTAGCAGCTGCTCTGGAGTGAAGGCCATAAGTTCACGTTTGTGCTTGTCCTACTGTAAGGTTTGAAACCTTCTGTGTGAAGTGCTCTGGTAATTGGTAACAGTCGCACACTAAGGAAGTCGCCATTGCCAACTAGGTTATGACACTGAATTGCACACCAGGGAAATTAATCTTTTCTTAGGGGTTGAATTACCCTGCTACATCACAGTGGGTAAGTAATTTCACATACATATGACCATCTATAAAATAATGCTAATGATAAGAACTAGACGCGGATTTTTTTTTTTCCTTTACGTATAGCTTATAATTAAATTTTACTGAGAACTTACCTGCAAATTTGCAGTTTTTGAAGATGCTAAACCAAGATATTCTAATTGAAAATAATTGTTTTAAAATGGTTGGATTTTTGATAGAATAATTTGGAAGACAGCAATATTAGAATTTAGCTCAATTTATCTTAAACTATGGAAGCAAAAGAAACTTTGAATCTATAGATGAAATACGGCTATTCCCTGAAAGCTGCTTGGAGGATTTTTCTGTCAGATACCGTCAGTCTTAATAGCGGACATCAGCCCTCTCAACGTCCAAGATGAGTGCACAAGGGGTTTGTTAGGTTTTTTTAGAGTTTTGCAAGGGATGTTAAAAGGTAATCCAAAAAACCCTCTTGATGTTCCCCTCTAGTTTAGAATATAGAAAACTCCTCAGGCCAAAAATAACCCTTTCAAGATTGCCCTCTTTGGTTTGGGAAGGTCATTTCTGTGTGTTGACTGGAATAACTACAGTAGTCAAGAGCCACCAAAAGTGTCTTTTGTTTGCATGGGGTTTATGTTTGATTGTCTTGGCAAACTGATTTGGTTTTCAGAATGTGAAATAAGCGTGTAAAATCTGAGCGGTGGTTCTCTGTTAATACGAATTAAATTGTTCTCATTTTAAAAAGAAAAAACCTAGTAAATATAAGCAGCATTTGCTGAACAGTAGAAAGTTGTGGGGGTTTTTTGTGTACAAAGGACATCTTTCTGTAAAAATTTTTTTGTTTCATATCAGTAAAAGATCTGAAATAGCTACATAATAATATAACCCTTTGGTGGATGTTCATGTCTGAGCAGAAGGAAAGCTGGCATTTTGATTTCAAGTATCCTTTGAATTATTACTTTGTGCACTTTATTTAGAAATGATTGACAGGCAGTTGCTGTACAGTCTTTGCTTCAGAAGTTGGTTGGTTTTTGCTGAGAATAGTGAAGTCTTGCAGAGAGGTAAATCTGCTGAAAACTTTTTTCTTCAGAGCTCCTTTCTTTTATCTCCAAAAGGGAAAAAATATTCTGTATATTTCTGCCACACAAGTTAAAATCATTGATCCAAAAGTTACAATACTTAATGGTTCTATCTGGAGATTTTTCCAAGTAGATGAGATGCTTGCTCGGAATTTTAAATCTCTTCACTCCATATGTGATGACAGGAAAGACCTGTGTTTTGAGGTTGATACCAGGAATATGCAGTGGTAGATTCTGCTGGCACGTGGTTTTGAAATGACGTGTATCTGCTTCTGGCTGCTAAGGATTAGTTGTTGTCGGCCCACTTTAGATTTAAAAGCTAATTTAGACTTTTCACTCCACAGCTGGATAAATAATTTTCTCTGCGCAGGATAGGTGTCTTAGAGATTTTCATGAAAATATCGTCCTCCTGTAGTATGTGAGTGAATTCAATACTAGAAAGTACAATTATTTGTGTGAGGAATGAGAGTGGGTGTTTGATTGTGTGTGGGAATGTAAATAAAATAACTGCAACGGCAGGCTCAAAGTTCGGAGGAGGATTGCTTTTCCCCTTAAAGTTCTGTTTGACAGCTTCATTGCTCCCCGTGAAGAGATGTTTGCCATTATTCTTGCATTGATTATGCACAGACACAGGTGCACACAAACACACACATTTTCAGGTTTAATTTGATTCAGCTTTTATTTGGCCCACATGAAATAATACCTAAAGTTTCTGCCTCAGTAAACACCAGCAATTGTTAATGCGATTGTAGTTGGAGAACACTGATTCTTTGGCTGTACCTCTTCATTATGTCTGCTGAATCCTTTCACGAATAAAGAATTGTTATTTTTAACCTTAGCACTTGCTTTAACTGAATGGTGTTAAAACCTGTTTTCCTTTAGCTGTGCTACAAGGTACTATTTTTACATGTAGAAAAGCCAATATTAGTGTAAAAGTAATAAATTTCAGGATTCTTTTTTACCACAGTTGAACTATGTAAGATAACTAGTAGGCAGGTTTCAGGCATTAAGAGTATTGTGAATTAAAATTGAAAAGGGGGGTCAATGTTCCAGTGAACTACTGAACCAGTACCATTATTTTGCAGACTGTTGCTGACATAAAATGCATTGCTTAATCGAATTCTTATTTTCAAACTCTTGAAGTTTCGGAGGAGAATCTATCTTTAAAATGTCTTTTTAGCAGCTAGGGTTTTTTAACAAGGGTTATTGTCCTTATTGCTGTGACAAGCCTAAAATAAAAAGATTGGGTTTTGAGAGATACTGTTAAAATATATTTTTGTTCTCAAGTGAGACCTGTCTTAGGGAGAAGGGGTAAACATTTCTTTCTTCTTTACCTTTTTTATAACTGCTGTGCTTGTTCCTAATAAAAGAGGTAGTGTGAATGGTCACTTGTTTAGAATAAAGTTACAAAAATCAGTAAAATACCTAAGAAGCAGTTCTGCTTGGTATCAACAGGTAGATTTCAGTGCAGTTCTGATTATTCTTCTGCTATCTGATTTATGGATAGTTTACTTGGTAGTTACAACCATAATCGAAAGCTTTCACTCCCCAGTAAAACCCTAGAGGGTGAACCGCAGTACAGATTCTTCGAGTTCCTGTGGCATACGCTGACCTTGCAGACTTGGCCAGATGCAGCTGAGTCCTCTTCTATTTCTGAATTTGTAGGCATATGTGTGTGTCTGTAATTGTGAAGTCTGTCACCTGTCGAGGAAGTTTTATGAGGATACTGTGAGGCATTAGTAGCAGCTACTTTTTATATTTAGCGATAGCCACTGGATACACTGTGGTTCAGAAAATTAAACTTTTATTAATTAAACAAACAAAAAAACCCACCAAAAAAAACCCCAAACAAACAAACAAAAAAACCCCACCACCCTGTCAATTTGTGGTGTAAACTTTCTGTTCCAAAGAATTGGTTGTATGTTTGGGTTTGGAGATGTGTGCTTAAGGTCAAAGAAGCAAGGTAGCATGTTGTGGGTGTTGCATCTTTTCCATCATGGGATTTATTGAGAATTCCTTCTGCACATGGTGATTGTTTACCGTAAGATTATGATAGTGCTATTAAAATATGAATGCAGTGGGATCCAAAAGATACACACTGCTGAAAAAATACATAAGGCTGTCCAACTGTTTTGGCATGTGAGCTGCTACTTAAATTTCAGACTGCACTTTAAAGCACAACCAGATGAATCTCTACTGAACTTCCAGGGAACCTGGCAGATGTAGTGGGTGTGTAACCTGTTGAGGCTTAAGTCAAGCAGTGCAGAGTTGCTTTTCTTGAGCCGTGTTGTGAGCTAGCTTTGCCTATTGAATTACTGGGCAGTCCTCTCAGATTAATAAACTAAGTTACATACAGCTTTTTATACAGCCTTTATTACTGAACGTTTTTGATGGCTCTGAAGACAAAAGTTTTGTTACAAACCACATCCAAATCGCTTGACTTCTGTCTTAACCTCGGCAGAACTCCTTGTAGTCATGTCTCTGCTTTGTTTAGCCCTTAGGGTGTCT